>NW_024544747.1:1130000-1180000 GCF_018167655.1 Microtus oregoni | reverse complement strand
GAAATCCCAAGAACACAGAGAGTAGTACAAACAGGCACCCAGCCACCCTCAGCCACCCCTTCTGGGGTTTGCAGGGCAGAATTGGGCCTCATATCACCACAGGACAAAACACCCAGAGCTGAGAAGCCCCCTCTCCTTATGCATTCCACCTACTCGGCAGACTCACGTATCACAGATAAACCGGCAGCCGTGAGACGGCCGGCGCAGATGAGCCACTGGGAGGAGAACCACCGTGGAGACTTAGGGATCCCTGTGGTCTCCAAGGACTGTGTCCTTTGGGGCCAGGGAAGGGGAAATGAGGGAACAAGAAGTGGCTAAGGACTCCTGTAGGCCCCAGGGCTTTGTGCTCATGCTTCTCTGGATGTTCCCTTTCTCCTGCATGTACCGCTTCCTGGAATAGTGCTGAAAATACATTTACTGTGACTGAAGCCTGAAGGTGATCCGAAGAAAAGACACTGGGAGTTAGGGAGAAGCTAGTGCCACTGGGGCTGTGGATGTGTGTCTACACAATAAAAAAGTCCATCAAGAGGACATGGGTAGGGCTGTGTACTGGCAGGAAGAGCGGCTGGGGATTCCTCAGGACCAGAGTCTATGCACCTCAGGGGACAGAAGCAAGGACGGCTCGGCTGGTTCTTCTCCAGGCTGTGGTCATCTTAGTACCTGGTCCTGCGAGAGCTAGTGGTGGATGAGAAGCGGACACTAGAGCTGCGGTTGCCATGGCCACCACTACAGCTGCTGAAGCCACCTTCAGTGGGTAGTGGGCAGGGGATGCTGGGGGCACAGGCATCGCCCACCAGCACTGAGCCTCCTCTGATCCCAGAGCTCAGCAGGTCCCCACCAGCTCTCAGGCTTGAGGAAGTCAGAACCCCTCCAGTGGTACGGATGCTACTGCTGCTGGAGAAGGTGATCCCACTGTTGCGGGAGAAGCTGGATCCAGAGACCAAGGACTCGGGGCCACACAGCACACCTCCTCGAGAGCTGCTCACAGCTGTGGAGAAGGAAGGGAAGCAATGCAATACAGGACTCAGCAGCCGCTTGTCTAGTGGCTCAGAGACTAAGTCTACATGCAGATGGAAGGGGGAGGATGCTTCTCGAACCCTGGGCATTTGCCTCTGCCCACAAATAGACTGCCATTAATGTCTACAAACTACTATTTGTCTGTGTCCCATGTCAGGTGGATTTGAGAGGCCAAGTGAGATGTGTCACCCAGGGATTAGTGGCCTTCGTAGAACCACAGGGTGGCTTCTCTTTGGTTATATTGCAACTCTTGCTTGTTTCCATGTATCGAACAGACAAGAAATGCTGCCAGCGCACCTTGTCCTAGCCAGCCATCTCTGCCCGACTGATGACTGCTCTGCAGCCCCTCTGGGCTCCACTGGACACAGCCCCATACCTCAGGACTGGAATCCAGCTAAGCCTTGCTTAAAGCAGCCCTGAGTGTAAGCTTGACATTCTCTTCTCTGCTTTTGCACCAGAGTCCTTGCCGTCCCTGTGACCTCTGGGTTTGACCTCCTGCAGAAGAGCATTGCTGCCCCTTTGCCTCCCAACCAATCAGGGCTCTTCTCTGAGAGTAAATCTGGTGTACTCTGCCTGCCCCACCCCCATGGGTGTCCTTCCAAGATTAGCGTGGCACTGGCTAGTACTACCCTTCTCAAGAAGACTGGAGTTCCACAGCGCGGGGGCTCTCTCTGCTCTGCAGTGCCAGCGCATAGCACGCTTGCTGTGGGACCAACCTGTGCTCTGTTTAGAAGCAGCAGGGGGCTGGGGGAGGGGGACCACTTCCATTTATCATTGCCCCATCCCTGCAATCCAAATGTGAGTTTCTTCTTTGACACAGCCTTCCCATTCCGTTTAGGTCTCTGTGATGGCTGCAAACACAGCCTCTGAAAGCCACAAGTCTCTTTCCAGGAACCTTCTCCCACTTTGAAGGCCCATAAACCACTTTTATTCTTTGTTCTAGAGCCTCTGCGGAGGACAGGGATCCCATGGTCTGCGCCCCTGACTGTCTTGGTCAGACAAGCTATCTCAGGAGCTCCCTTAAGAAATGGTCTGAGAAAAGGCTAGATACTTACATATGTTTACTGGTCCAACACCTTCACAGATCCTGGAGAGAGAAAGAAATGAATGAAATCACATGTTTTCTGGCAGAGGGCTTCTTGTTTGGGTAGACAGGGACAGGTGAGTCTCACCAGCAACTCTTAGCGCAATTTTGGGACATACCATGTTTCTAGAGATTGCCTCTAAATTATTGAACTAAACTATTCAGCGACTTATTATTATATTTTAACCAATTAATCAGCCAGATAAAATGCCTATGGCCTGGTGCAGCTCGCTTGTAAACGCATTTGTAAGCACGGCCCCTTCGGATCCTGTGTCAGAAGCAATCGGCTAACATTTTTGGGAAAATGTATTGTTCAATCTAGAGACTGCTCATTCCAGGTTTCTTCACCTGGCTCCCTCCCTTTATTTTGATAACCTTTCTGTACAGATGACTTCACTCCTTCCTGCTCTCACCGGATCTCCTCGCCCTCCAGCAGCTGCCTGTAGGTGGCGATCTCGATGTCCAGGCCCAACTTGGCGTTCATGAGCTCCTGGTATTCCCGCAGCTGCCGCGCCATGTCCTGCTTGGCCTGCTGCAGGGCGGCCTCCAGATCTGCCAGCTTGCACTTGGCGTCATTGAGGGCCGCTTCGCCCTGCTGCTCTGCCTCGGCCACGGCGGCCTCCAGCTTGGTACACTGCAGGGAAGGGAGTCTGCATGTGGGCTTTGCTAGGGACGCAGGGTGCTCCCAGTGGGCTTGGCAATGCTGTCCTTACTGATAGGGGTGAAACCTACAGCCAGGCCTGGGTTGAAGCTCTAGGTGGCTGCTTTTCCAGGGATGGTGACTGTGGTCAGAAAGGGGTGGAGTATTGCTTTTCTCCGCTCTCCATCCCCACTGGGTTTCTGCTGCCTTGAGACAGACCTGAGGATTCCAGTCTTCTGTTCTTTCTACCTCCCCTACTCAGGCCTTCCTTCTGGTCCATGTTTCTCTTTTCTTGGAAGTTTTTCTGGACAGCCCTCTGGTTTTGTGTCTAGTAGGTCTTGATGGGTCCTTTACCTACCAGACTTGAGGCTTCTCAAAGCCAAGGACCCCGACTTTTCTCTCTCTGTAGCTTTCTCTCCTTTCCTTTCTCACCTGAGCCTTGGAATGTTCAATCTCTGCTTTCAGCCTCTGGATCAGCCTGGTCAGCTCATTGATCTCATCCCGTGTGTTTCGTAGATTGTCACAGTGTTGGCCAGCTGTCACCCGCATCTCCTCATACTAGGAGCAGAATGCAGTGTTTAGACCACATGAAGTCTGGGTTGAAGACCTTAGACTAAAGTCATCACCCCAGGGCACCTGTCCCCCTCCCCCAGTCTCCTGTTGCCTTGGTCTGGTACCTTAGTCTGGTACCAGGCCTCAACATCAGCGCGGCTGCGCCTTGCCACCTCCTCATACTGGGCCTTGACTTCAGCTATGATCCCATCCAGGTTCAGGTCCCGACTGTTGTCCATCTTCACAATGACAGATGTCTCTGAGATGTGTGACTGCAGCAGCTGGATTTCCTGTATTGGAGAAGCAGCAAGGCAGAGGGACTCAGTGATCCATTAGCAGCTGGGACTCTGTCACAGTGTCCCCTGTGAATCAGAAACAGGGAGCTTTGCTTCTTGCTTTCTGACATTGCAAGGCCTGCCCCCATCCAGCCTGAGACTCAGAAAAAAAGGCATGCTTGAGAAGCAATTGAGTCTGATTTTAGAACCCTTGTCATATGCTTAGAGCATACCTCTGGGTACTTGCTCTGGCTTAGGTGACTATCAAAACCAGGGGTACCTCAGGTGACCAGTGACGGCTGCTTAAATTCACGTTATCTACCCACATGGTGGCTGGACTGGTCAGGGTCCATTGAGAGGGAGCAACATTTTAAAACACAGTGGAACCTAGATTCTTAGATCCAGAATCTTCAGAGAACCAGAGTCTCCACCCTGCTGAGACCTTCCCCTGCAGCTCTGGCTGATTCCTCTTCAGCCTACACAGGCCGCGTGGAGACAAATGGCATTGGTTTGGCTAGTCAAATCAGATTCATGTCTCTCCTTCTGGCAACTCATTTTGCCAGACTTTCCAAAACCCATCCTTTAGCTTGGCCTATGAAGATCTAGATGACAGGTGACAGGCGGCCATTGTCAGGTCTAACATGGCCGTGGAGATGCCTTGTGAAGTCCCTGACCTCCTCATCCCCCAGACAAGGTGACAGCACACAGGTCTGCTTAGGAGTGGAACCAGATGTAGAAAACCAGCACCCAGAACCCCAAAGGCCTGACTCAGCCTCCAGGGCGTGCAGCCTGAGCAGTCTCATGCTGGAGTGCCTAGAGAAGACGACTCTCACCTCCAGGTACAAAGCCTTCAGGAATTCAAGTTCCTGGGCCAGGGCATCCGCATTGGCTTCCAGATTCGATTTATTCAGGAAAGCTGTGTCTACATCCTGCGTAAAAAGGAAGGATGAGATCACTGCCTCTGTTATTCACCCTTCCCACCTAGAGGTCCAGAGCTCGGCAGGAGGAGCCATCCGTTCCTACTGTGATGGTCCCTCTTCCCCTATAGCCATGTGGAAACCCACTTAAAAGCAAAGAAAGGGGCCATAGAGATGACTCAGGAGGTGAGTGAGAGCTTGCCGTGGAGCCTGAAGACCTGAGTTCAATCCTTGGGTCCCACATGGTAGAAGGAGAGAATCAACCCTCCCAAGCTGTCCACACATGCACCATGGAGTACACGTGCCCTTCCTGTGCACACCAAATAAACAGATTTTTTTAATTACCAAGAAAGCCTTGGTAATTCAAGAAACTTAAGAGTCCATCTTTTTCAAACTCACAGCACCCAAACTCAAATAATCTGTGGTCCAATCAAAACTTTGAAGGGAACTGGATTTGATCTTTGGGGTTCTGTTGTTAGATGAGCAGTTTCAGTCACTGTAGGGCTGTATGAGAAGTTGCTGGGGCTGGGGCTGGGATTCTGGAGAATACATGACTCCACACAGAACTTCCCTTGGACTCTTTGCTGGGCCTTACCTTCTTCAGAGCTACAAACTCGTTCTCAGCGTTGGCTCGGCATCCCACCTCCTCTTCATACCTGGGAGCATGGAGGAGAGGGTAAGCCCTCACTCTCATTACCCCTAAGCCCTCACTAATCCCTCAACATGATCCTGGTTTATTGAGGAACATGGTTCTCCATTGCTACTCACAGTGTAGTATCTGTTAGTCCTCTCTTTAGAACTTTCTCTAAGCTAGTGGTCCTCCAATTCCTTTACTTTCTTAACTTGGATTTAGGGTCTGAAAATCTGGACCTTCCTACACTTCTCTGTGAGAAACAACTCAGGCATTGCAGCTGAACACAGAGAAGGTAGGACCTGACACAGTGCTGAGTGTGGGGGCTTCTTTAAAAGCGAAAGACCTTCTTTCCAGAGTCGATTTAGTCACTCCTACAGGCAGTGCTAAGAACGTCCCCCACCCCACGCCGTTCCAAATCTGTTTCTTCCGCACAGAGGACCTCCTTGTCTCATTTCTCACACCATTGTCCTCCTTGCATCCTGAAGCTTGGTTTTCTAGGCAATAACAATCCTATCTCATCTGCACTGGGCTTCTGCTTCTGGAAATACAGTGCCCAGGTGTGGGCAGCCCAGGTATACTCACTTCTTCTTGAAACCCTCAAGGATGTCCTGTATGTGGTTCCTCTCAGCCTGCAGCCGAGCCTGGTCACTGACTAGTACATCCAGCTGCCTCCTCAGGCTGGTGATATAGTTATCGAAGAGAGGTTCCAGGTTGCTGCGGGCACATTTCTGGTCTTGGAGGAAGCTCCATTTTGTCTCTAGGAGTTTATTCTGTTGCTCCAGGAACCTCACCTACATCCAAGAAGCAAAGGCAACACATTAAAGGGCTTGATAGTGCACCTGTGTAGGCCAGTTCTCCAGATGGCCAGTGAAGACTGTCGTGTATTATCAGTGTTCCTCCTTCTGCTGGCGTTCCTTGTGCCTCTAACTCATCAGAAGCCAGGAGGACAGGTCTATGACCCTCTCCTCACACACAGCTACGCTTTGCTACAAAGACATTTCAGCACCACTTCTCCCCTCCACACCAAAGCAAAGTGTCCGGCAGTCACGAGGAAGCTCGAAAAATGAGCTTCGGCTGGGCTTGCCTGTATCTGAGACCAGATATCGGCCAACCCCAGCAGAGTACACGGAGCAGCGACTACATTGGGGGTCATTGTGCTAGAGAAATTGGCTACCTGGGACCGTACACCTTGACCAGCATCTCCAATATTCTATCGCTGAGCTCTTTGGCTCCAAGGCAAAATGAGCTCACAGAGGTTCTTTCCTGCCTCTAGAGACCAAGCCTCGTCTCCATGCACACACGGTCAACTGGGTCTCTGCTTTTGTAAAATTCACATCATTATTTCTGTATATCAGCTATTGATGGCCATCTGTATTTTCCTCAATCTCAACCAGATTGTGGTAGCCTACGTTGGGTGCGTGAATTCTTTGTCTTTTACATGAAGATCACGCCAGTCCATTCTCCACTCTCCCGAGGCTAAATGGATGAGACCATATGCCTTAGGAACTATAAAAACTCCCTTCAGAACACTGTGATCTTAAAGGATGAAATATTTCACACAGGAGCCAATCGAACACCTGACTGAAGCCTCCACCTTTGTAGGAGACATTTCCAAGTAACCAAGAAATAGGGCTTGGTTTGCCCATATCCCCGTTGGTTTGGCTGGACCATCTTCCTTTTCTCCAGAATCTGTGGCCAGTGTCTTAGTCTGTCTCATCATGCAGCAGTTCCTCTGGTTTGTCTATTCTCAGTGAAGAACAATCTAAAGCCACCAATCCCTCAATAACTTTGGCAGATGCCTTAGGTACAAAGCAATGGCTCAGACCAGGGCCAGCTCTTTTGAAAGGGAAGAGCACCCTGGCACCCTTAACTCTCAGTGCCTATCCCAGGGGTCATCCAGCAAGGTACCTTGTCAATGAAGGAGGCAAACTTGTTGTTGAGGGTTTTGATCTGTTCCTTCTCATCTCTCTTCACCCTCTGGGCGTTGGGGTCGATCTCCAGATTGAGGGGAGTCAGCAGGCTCTGGTTAACAGTCACAGCTGTGATAGCGGGGGCCGATGGGCCTCCAATTCCTCCAATTCTGTAGCCAAAGCCAGGGCCTCCGAAACCATAGCCAAGGCTACTGCCAGCTCCAAACCCCAGGCCAACACCACTGCTGGCCCTGAAGCCCAGACCAACTCCACTGCCATCACCGAAGCCAACTCCAAAGGCAACTCCACAGCGGATAGGACGAGAGCACCCAACTGCGATCCGAGGTGAGGACGATCCAAAGTGGATGGCACTCTGACTACCAAAGCCACCGAAACCACGGAAGCCAGACCCGCTCCTGCAGGAGACGGAGCTAGTCCGGAAGCGGTTCAGATTCGGAGGGGCCATTGCTGAGCAAGAACTGAAACGGCCCACCCGATGACCAGAGCTGACTCGGTAGGAGCGGCAAGACATGGCGGGCGGCTTAGTGGGTGACAGCTGAGGAGCGATATGCAGTGGGGTGAGCTGGAGCTGAGAGTCTCTGTGAGGCTAGTGGATCCCTCTCACCCCTTTTATGTGTGTGTGGACATGAGGATTGGCCTCATAAAAACAAAAAAAGCCATTTAAAAGCATTTATGAGCTTGGGTAGTTAGCAGAAACTCTTGTCTATAACATCTTTCACAGTGAACTAATTCAGGCACACCTAGTCTCATCGGGATGCGGGCTGGAGAAGGTAACCTATAAATATTAAAAACATATAAACACATAAACATTATAGTCTTATTTTCCCTATAAGTCCACCACAATTGCCATTATGGGGATATTAATTTGCCTTGCTCGTAAATACAAAGGCCCCCCGCCCAAGTGTGGCTAACCACCAGAGAGTCAGAATGTCAACAGTTCCAGGCAGAGGTTCTGGAGGAATGTGGGTATCCAGTGCGAATTCTCCAAGGCAGGAGGGGTGTGCACAGGAGACATGGTATCAGTATGTACAGCTCAAGGAGGAGATCCTACAGAGAGAAGAGAGCTCCTGCACCTGTGCGGAGAGACGCAGTGCTCAGAAGGCCCTGGCAGGGTTCTCCCTTCACGGTCTGGCTGTTTTAGAACAGACCTCGCTGAGGCCTGTGTGGACACATTCCTGATTTAAGACTCTCAAAGGGCATTTCTTCTTCAGTATCTGCTCTGTCCCAGGCAGCATGTGTAGAGTTATCTAGAGTTATCCACATAGCTTGGAGCCTCCACCTTTAAGCTCCAGGCATATCCTAGAGCTGAGTTACAGACCTATCCTCACAGGTTCCTTGAATCATTCATAATTTTTTGGTTGGGTTACAGAAACAAAGCAGAAAGGACCTGGATAAGCCAGTGGAGTTGATCACAGCTGGCAATATTACAGATATTCAGGACTGCAAGCTCCAGCTCACTTTTTACATTGCAGTGCCTGGCCTTGCTTTATGCTTGGGGGAAACATGTGCTTGAATGATTGGGATAGCTATTTATCTATCTACATATACGTATATGTATATATATAGTATATATATGTATGTATATGTGTACATATGTGTTTGTGTTTCTGTGTGTGTTTGTGTGTGTGTGTATACACCAAGTTATATCAGTCTTTTTCTGTCAGCTGTTAGTCTAAAGGAGGAGAAGAAAAATAAAGAACAGGAAAATACTTCTAGTAAGGCTCACCAGCAGCTTCTATTGCGGCCTCCATGGTCTCCCTCACTCCCCTTTATCTTCCAAACACGGCCTTCTCTCTATTCCAGACACTGTATTCTCCAACTCCTTTTGAGTCTTCTTAGCCAGTCACGTGTCCAAGCTTTACATACCCAGCGTCCCCGGGGCAGCCTCTGACTGTTTCTCCTCTTCGCCCGTGATCACCCCTTGGTGACATCACACAGACTCAGGGCTTTAAATCCTCTGCCTGTCAGTGAGCACCAATGCATGCCTGCATCTCACACTGCCCCACACGCTGTGTCCTCTTGAAGATTTATTTTATTTTTAGTATATGCCTGTGTGTGTGTGTGCCTGTGTGTGTGTCCGTGCCTGTCTGTCTGTCTGTGTGTGTGTGTGTGTGTGTGTGTGTGTGTGTGTGTGTAAGGTATGTGCACGAAAGTTCAGGTGCCCATGAAGGCCAGAAGAGGATGTTGGATCGCTTGGAGCTGGAGTTAGAGTGGGTTGTGAGCTCAGTATAGGAGCGAGGAATGGAGCGTGAGTCCTCTGGAAGAACCACTGGGCCATCCTCCCAGATCCACAAGCATATACATTAATCAATAGCTCCATTTAGATATCAAACAGACACCTCAAGCAATGCATCCCAAGCTTCCCCCAGTTCTTTCTACTTCATATTTCTTATTCTCCAGTCTCACTGTCTACAGAGCCCATGTGATAAGCTTGGAACCACATCCTGTTTCATCCTTCATCCACACCTACCGTCAGCAGACCTGTACCCCATGTGCTACAGCCCATGGGGCTGTGCCAGCCGGGGTCCATTGCTTGCTCCTCAGTGGGTCTCCTGACTCACATTCCTGGGATGTCTCTGGCTTTTGACCCTGTTCCTTCAGACCATTCTTAACACCATAGTGTAGGAGTCCTTCAAAGACCCTACTTAACATGCCATAGCTTTGCTGAGGGCCTTCAGAGCCAGTGCCTCTCTGGAGAAACTCTGAGGTCCCCTTGCCAACACTTTTGCCCCCGCCGCCTCATTGCTTTTTGCCCAGCCCCCTGCTTTCCCACCGCTCAGGAGGGGCTTCCCTGCTGCAGACATTTATCCCTTCCTGTTTCTCTTTGTTCGTTTTCAAGACAGGGTTTCTCTGTGTATCTCTGGCCATCCTGGAACTCACTTCGTAGACCAGGCTGGCCTTGAACTCAGCGATCTGCCTGCCTCTGCCTCCTCCAGAGTTCGGGGACTAAAAGCGTGAGCTACCACATTTGAGCTCTCGTGCACTCCTTTCCCCTGGGGCTGTTCATCCTGTAAGAGCTCCGTGCACTCTTCCAGGTCTTTATCCATAGGCCACTTTCTCATCTGCTGTTGGAGTCCCCTCGCCCCCCCCCCCCCCCCGCTTCCTCCTTCCTAAGAACTCCTTACCACCTGAAGTACTCTCTGCATCAGCTTGGCTGCCATCATCTGTCTGCTGTATGCCCTGTCAGGAGAGCTAGCTCTAGGAAGCAACACTACCATGTGTTTCCCGCACTGGATGCTTGGGGGGGGGGCATGGGTAGACATGCTGCTGGGTTTTGTTGAATCAATGAATGCATCTCAAGAGTTAAACGTAGAAAGACAAAGCAGACAGAGAAAGGATAGAGGGGCATTTGGGCATTTGGCTCTGTGGTTTTTTTTAGGCAGAGGAGCCTCCCGGCATTAACATGGGAAGATACGGCCCTGGAGACGGTGGCGGTACAGAAATGTGGGGGCTCACAGGATGAAGTCAGATCTTTCTCCAGCTTTCATTCTTGGAGTTTGTGTCCACCTGCTTGTCTCGAAGACTAGCAGTCATAGGAGAATGGGAAGAAGACAAGAGAACCCCACTGGAGCTGGACAGGTAGCAGGAAGGACAGAGGAAGGAAGGCTTGAGTCAGCTGGTGGAGTCTGGTGGACTGGCTCTCCCCACTCTCCCCACTCTCCCCACTTGCAGCAGTGTGGCTGTGCACAGGGTGCTCTGGACAGGTAGCTATGGTAACAGCAGTGCTATACACAGAGAGCTTAGAAACAAGGACATTACCGATTAGAAACCCCGGCCTCAACACTAACACACCCTAGCCATTCTAAATAGTGTAGCAGTCAAATATTACCCTGGTACGTGGTGTGCCTGTGACTTTCAGGGGCCTGGTTAGCCTGTCCGAGTCCAGTTTCCTCATACTTGTTCTTGGTGTCGGCCCTCTGACCCAATCCTCCCTCTACTTCTGATGAGCCCCCACCCCGGCTTCTGTACTGTACCCCACATTCCCATGGCAAGATGCTCATCACCCCATTAGGCATTCCTGGGGTTCCTGAGCGGGAAAGGTGGGAGTGAGTGACTGGGGCCAGTCAAGCACAACCCTGTCACCATCAGCACTTTAGAGTTCTGAGACATCATTTCGCCACATGATGCGTAACACAGTCCCGAGTGGTGTTCTCGGGAGAGGTGGGTGGAGGCAGGAGGAGAAGTCGCCCTGACAGCTCTCTCCAGGCAGGAGGTTTTGCTGCTGCGACGGTTTCTTTTGTCAGGAAGCCTGGGTGTAATCCCAGAGACCTGCCTCTGCTCAGCAGTGTGACCAAGCTTTGATTGCTGGGTCATCATGATACTATCTGTGGCATGGGAGGAGAGGGGAATCCCCTCCTAGCTATCCAGGCAAGGTCCAGGAACCCTGGGTAGGCCAGCCTCGGTCTGCGGGTGTGTGTGGGAATGGCAGGAGGGGAAAGCCCAGATGCTGAGGAGGCTTTGCTCAACTCCACCTTCTTCAAAGTGCTTCCTCTTTGCCTGGGCATGAGTTTGTGCTAGCATCAGGTTCTGCCGAGAGATTCTCATGTTGAGACCTGCTCCAGCCCGGAAAGCCAGCTCCAGAGTCATGCCCCCTCCCCCAACCCCCGAAAGTGGCTGGGCGGGGTGGAGGTGGAAGCCCATTGTCCAGCACCTTCTTGTCTATGCCCTCTCAGACTGAGGACCCAAAGTTTCCCTAGAGGAGGAAAAGTGACCCCTTTTAATTGGGTGACACCCCTACCCACCAGAGGGATATGTTTTTCAGGTTGGATTCAAATTTCTTGCCTACTCAATGTAAGCTCCCCAGAGTGGAAATGTTGCTCCTCTCAGGTATGACACTCAGATAGATGGCTTCCACATTTTCAGTGTGTGCGCTGACACCTGCTCGCTCCGTTCTGGTGACCCAGCTTCCCTTCCTCTGCTCAGTGTCTGTGCCTCTCCTCTCCTCTCCTCTCCTCTCCTCTCCTCTCCTCTCCTCTCCTCTCCTCTCCTCTCCCCTCCCCTCCCTTCCCTTCCCCTCCCTTCCCTTCCCCTCTCTTCCCCTTTCCTCTCTTCTCTTCTCCTCTTCCCATTCTCTTCCCTCCCTTTCTTTCCCTTCCTCATCCTTTCACTTTACTTCCCCTCCCATATTTTTCTCCCCCTCTCTTTCCTTCCCCTCTCCGCCCTTCTCTTCTATCACTCTCCCTCCCCCATTCTGTACTGGGGATTGAACACAGGGCCTTGCGTATGTTAGGCAAGTACTCTATCACTGCGCTCTGTTCCCACTCCCCATTCCATTTCGGTACCCAGGCTGGCCTAGAACGACCTGTACTCCATGTGAACCCTGACTCTGCCATCCTCCTGACACAGCCTCCAGGGTCATATTGCCATTCCTGAAGCCATTGTCTCAACCCAAGCTCCTGGGCTTCCTTCTGTATTCTCGGTAACCCTAGCTGAAGAGAGGCAGCAGCAAGAGAGCCTGGGGCCACAGAGGTGATGGCATGAGGAAGAGCCATTGGGTTAGGAGCAGAGTATTCTGGGAACAAGCTCATGGAGCAG
Source organism: Microtus oregoni (assembly GCF_018167655.1). NCBI lineage: Eukaryota > Metazoa > Chordata > Mammalia > Rodentia > Cricetidae > Microtus > Microtus oregoni. The sequence goes on along the minus strand of NW_024544747.1, from coordinate 1,167,415 downwards.
GACAGGGAGAGGAACACAGTCTTATGAGATGCTCAGGAAGACAGACACAAGGGTATCTCCCATCCTCCTCACGGGTCTGCCTTTACTGGGACCTTCAATGAGGAACTAGGATTCCTGCCACCCAGCAGGACTGGCGATCCCTCTTGTTTCCCAGCACCCAGGGGTGCTGCACAGATGGGAGGTGTCCCCAATAGTGTGGAATGAGAACTACCAGGTCACCACCAGGGGGCACTTTATGCCTGCTCTGAGTCACCTCCCACAGTGGAAGGGAGAATGGGTTACTGTAAGACAACAGGAAGTGCCTGATTGCTGAAATCAGGAGATGTGCTGAGTCTCTGAGATGGGACCAGGTCTGAGTCAGGTGCACACAGCGGGTTGTGCTTGCTGGGGAGCTCCTTCTCCAGCAGGCAGGTCTGAGTCAGGTGTCCACAGAGGATTGTGCTTGCTGGGGAGCCCCTAGGAACCCCATTGACCTAGAACTGGAGTCTGACCCCAGGCCAGCCCTTTTCCCAGATTCCTGGCTTAGTAGCCAGCAGGGAGCACGGCAGGCACAGGGACAGGGGCACAGATGGAGGTTCTGTCTCAGTATGTGAAGGGTGAGCCCCAGACCCACCTCCTGAGTCTCCCACCAGGGTTCTCTCCCCTCACAATCCTGCAGGGCTCTGAGGCTCGGGGTTGCCTGCCACCTGCTCCTCTCCCCGGAGAGCTTTGAGTCCTGTTGACTAAAGTCAGACCTTCAGTTCCGTGCCCCCCACCATCCTAGCTCAGCCACCCCAGCTGTATTCAGTGCTCCAGGTCTGTGCGCTCATGAAACTGCCCTCGATTGCACCAGCGGTCAACATGCAGCACCACGCACACAGCGCCATGCTTGTTTAAGGGGATTTGACAGAGTTTCTGTCTAGTCACAGGCGTTTGCAGTTGTCCTCACTGATACGGAACACTTTCACCACACCAGAAAGAACCTTTTAGCTACTTCCCTGGTTCCTAGCGTCCTCTCTGGCCGGCTGCGCTTAGCAACTGCCCTCTGCCTTTTATCTCCGTGGATTTCTCTATTCCATTGCATGCTTCAAGATTTGCCCATGTTGTAGCATGCATTAGCACCATATTCCTTTTCAAGGATAAAGTCGTATTACACTGGCTGGCTGGGTCACTGCATTTTGCTCATTTGTTGATGGATGTTTGAGTTGTTTCCAAATTTTGGTTATTCTGAACATTGCAACAATTGTGTGTGCGTGTTTTGTGTAGATATAGGCATTCATTTTTCTTGGTATGTACCTAGGAGTGGACTGACTTTCGGCACAGTGGCTAGCTCGTCTTGAGCCTTATTTAGGGCTCTATAGTTTGGCCCAGAGTTCTTGGAGACTAACATGGTCCTCTAGCTTACAGCTCTGCACAGGACAGGTGTGGCTGTGGGAAGGAGGCAAGAGTGACACAGGAACAGAAAGCTCCTGAGGAGGGGGTGAACTCGGATCAACATGGCCAGCAGGGAAGAGTACTAGGGACTCATGGAGCATGGAACTGCGAGCATCCAGTCATCCAGTCTGCTTTCCAGGTCCTGAGCCTCTCTAAAGGAGGAGAAGTGAGGAAGAGTCCTGATCCTCTTCCAGTGCAGCTGTCACTCATTTCCAAAGCTTTCCCCAGGTGGGAGCTGCCAAGATAGTGGAAAGGTGCAGAGGGAGAAGAACCAAGGGCTTGGGAGATGCTAAGCTTGACTGATGGGCCCCTGAGGGTCTCCCCTAGATTCTGTTGTGGATCCATGAAATGGGGGGGTCTATGTGCATTGTGTGTATGCTCGTAACATGGAGAGGGTCTTGCAAGTGTGTGATGTACAGGTTTTAGGTATGAATTGCATGGTGTCTTATTTATTCTGCAGGGCACCTGCATATCTTGTATATGGGGTATTCCTATGAGTGCAATACATTCGTTTCTGTTCCTAAACTGAAATTCTTGAAGGCTGCTCATGAGTCCCCTCAGCCGTATCATAACCCGTACCAAGCAGGAGACATTTTGATTCCTAGAGTGTGAACAGAGTCAGTTTATTGGGAACAGTCAGCTCAGAGAGTCCTCAAAGATTGAACTCCAGGTGGGCAGGCTTTGTAGGTCAGCTTGGCACCTCCTCTCTCTCAGACCCTGAGCAAGTCACCAAATGACTGGGGCAGCTACATGGCACCGTATGGGTGAACCAGATTCCTATTTGACTCAAGGCTCAATGCTAGAGGTACTAAATGAGAGGGAGCAGGAAGCAGTGGCTATGTACAGAGGTGGACAGGGCTGGGGTCCTTAGCTAAGGCTAGCTCTTCACTGTCTGAGAAGCATCTATGCACACGCTGTCAGCCTTGTTCTGTGCACGTCTCGTCATCAACTGCCAATGAGAGCTACATAGATTTTTCAGTCTAAGTCTAACATACTACCCAAAGTTCATTCTTGAGCCTCAGAACTGGGAAGACCGTCCAGTGGTCCAGGAACTCTAATTCTGGACCTTGGATTTGGAATTCAGAATAGGATTTGGGGAATCTCCTTTTGATTTTCTTTTACAATAGTGCATGCTTCAGGTAGGTGCTGTAAGTTAAATTTTCTTAGGTCTTTGAGAGCCAGCGAGAAGAGAGATAGGAAGGCTTGGGTAGGGGTGGGCACAGTAGGGCTGCCTGTGTGAGGAAAGTAGCCGGGAGCTTTCTTCTACAGAATAAGCTGTAATGTGCCCAACTAGCCATCTCACCTGGGAAGAAGTGGTTAGACTATTGTCGTTCTCTTGACCATTGCAACTTCAGGTGACGGGGAGGGGGGATGCAGCCTCTTACTGCTCCCCACCTGTGCTGGGTCCAGCTTGGGGTCTGCACCCAGATATCTGAAATGTAGCTTTGATGATTAGAGTGGAGGTGAGCATGGCTCAGCTCCCAGGACTATTCCAGGGCAATGTGAAGTTGGTGTGGGAGGGGAGGATTTGGGAGATTCTAGTCTTCAGCCCTGTGGAGGTGTGATGTCCAGGGTTTACAGACCGAGGCAGTGCTAACACTAACGACCGCATGAGTTGCTACCTGCCCCCATCTTCGTGCTGGAGTTCCGCCCACTTCCGCAGCCCATGATCCCTTGGGGTTCACAGGGGATGTAGAGTTCGCCGGTGCCCACCATGCTGCAGCTGCCATTGTTCCTGAGGACACCCATAGTCCCTGTGCTGTACTCAGTCCTCAGCATGGGTGTGCCCAGCACACATGGTTCATAGAGAACGGCACCCTTGGAGCTGCTGACCGCTGTGGGGACAGGAAGGTGTGCTCAGGGCCCACCCTGGACTATCCAGTCAGAACTACGACCCTCCCAGCTTTGCTACCGCCTCCAAGAACAGCCATTTCAAAAGCTGACTTCCCTGCCTTCAGACCCAATCACATCCAGTGCTTGAAGCCTCCCATCCATTCACCCTTCTTTCCCTGGAGCCTGTTGCAGCCAGGCCTAAAGCCTGATTCCCCTCTCAGACTCTCCTCGCTCCTTGTGCCTCTCTTGCTGACTCTGAGCTAACCCTCCAGCAAAGTGTCCTCTCGTGGAGGTGGTGACCTGGGCTGGGATGGCCTGCTGGGTTTTCCTCCACTTGCCCAGGATACATGGCAGGCAAGCTCTTCCCATGGGGGTGTGAGAGGCTCCAGAGGGCAGGGTGGAAGTGATGGGCTTCTACCTCACTTAATCAAATACCGAGACCCAGAATCCAGGTTGTATGACTCAGCTACTTACATATGTTCACAGGCCCAACACCTTCACACAGCCTAGAGAACAAAGGAAAGAAGTCAGGCACTGCCTCAAAGAGAATGCTCGCTCTGTTTGTCCCCCACTGTGTTGAGGAGGTGCAATGGTGGTTTCTGCTTTGTTTTCCTAGATTGTGCAATGGCAACAGCAGCAGCCACCCTGGGGAGGCAGGATAACAACCACCCTGATGCCCATCCTCCCCTCAGCTCACCTGTGTTCCTCGCCCTCCAGCAGGCGCCTGTAGGTGGCAATCTCAATGTCCAGGCCCAGCTTGGAGTTCATCACCTCCTGGTACTCCTTGAGCAGGCAGGCCATGTCCTGCTTGGCCTTCTGTAGGGCCTCCTCCAGCCCTGCTAGCTTGCACTTGGCATCACTGAGGGCCGCCTCTCCCTGCTGCTCTGCCTGGGCAATGGCTCCCTCAAGTTTGCAGCGCTGGGGAGAGGGCACAGGAAGGTGTCACTGGCCTTAGATGGGCAGAGGAACACGTGGTTATAACTGCAGTCCCTAGGATTGTACACCTGGCCCGTCCTGGGAAAAAGGCTCTCCCTCTGGGGAGATTTGGGATTTTCTGCAGCTAGGGGTTTGTAGGGGTAGGGTTGTGGCTAGAGATTTTAGTGCCTGGCTGTTTTTCACTAGCCTAGGAGAACCGAATAGGTCTAATTTTATGAACACCTTAGTCATGTTGGAGGTTAGGATCCCAGGGCTAGAGCCTGGGTTTGAAATCTATTTCCACGCTACTGCTGACAGCAGGCCAGCCAACTCTGTGGTCTGCCCGTGCTGTGGGTAGGCAGTTGTAGAGAAGGGCTCGCCTACTGTGAAACAAGGTGACTTGGGCTTGTCTCTCTTCAGCCCTACCCACCAGCAATGTCTATCCCGCCCTGCAGGGCCCAGCAGGCGAGGGGGCCTCTAGAGGCTTCCCCCAGCCTCAGAGTTTGGGTCACCTGGCCTTTGACTGTTTCAATGTCCTGCTGCAGCCGCTGGATCAGCTTGTTCATCTCTAGGATCTCGTTCTTGCGGTTGCGTAGGTTGTCACAGTGGTTCCCAGCTGTCAGTCTCAGCTCCTCATACTGCCGGGACAGAGAGGTGAGACCCCAGGCTCTCGCTGTGGCGTCTTTTGGTCCCTTCCTCACTGTCCCCAGCTTCTACTCCATGCCCACACGTATCCCATACCCATCTTGCTTTCCATTCCTTTTCTGGTTCTCTCACTAGTGTTGGGACCACTTCTTATTCCAAAGTCACGTAGCCCCTAGTCTCTATCCCCTAAGCTCCCAGATCCATTCTTTTTTCCTCTGCCCCAGAGCCTGAGCTTTCCTGAGAGCTATTTCCATTTTCTCTGCCCCAAACCCTGAGCTTTCCTGAGGGCTCTTTCCATTTTTCATGTCCCTCTGGACATTGAAAGGATTGTATGTTCAGCCTAGAGTTGAACAGTCAAAATAAAATGTGGTGTCTTGCTTTGGCTAACAACAAACAAACAAGCAAGCAAATGAACCCCAATAACAACAACAACAAAAACCAGAAATCAAATTCAAAGTGAAACAAATTCTTTTAAGTTAGCTGCCTTCCCCTGCTTTCTGCTTCTGGGCATCACGTGTCCTCTGAGAACAGGTCAGGTGTCCACGCTCCTGCTTTTCCAGATGCCATCTCCTGCCCCTCTCGACAGCTGTTTGTCCTTGGAAACTACTGAGTGTTCCCATGGGGCTATCTGTCACTGGTCCTGTCACAGCCTGGTGTCACCTCCTCCCCCACTACCCTATTTAAAGCTACATTCCACAGCACCCACGTGTGTCATCCTCCCTACCCACTCATGGCTATGTTGTGTGTCACCACCTGACAGACACTCTGGTCCTCTGTTCTGTTTATTGCTGGCCCTTGACCCTGCCTCTAAGAAGGAAAATGACAGGAAGGCAGGCCTGAGGACCACTCCAGTCCCTGTTGCTGTATCAGGCAGGCCTGAGGGCCACCACCCCAGTCCCTGTTTTATCAGGCAGGCCTGAGGGCCACCCCAGTCCCTATTGTATCAGGCAGGCCTGAAGACCACCCCAGTCCCTATTGTATCAGGCAGGCCTGAAGACCACCCCAGTCCCTGCTGTATCTGCAGCTCTGTGCTCGGCCCATGAGAAGCGCTCTGTGCAGTTGCTGAGACAGGCTGTATTACAGACGAGCATTGAGGACGAGATGACAGGATTGTAAATCCAGCTGCCCAGGAGCCCCTAATTACTGAGTCTGGGACACTCTTAATCACCATTTCTGTACCACCAGTAACACCCAGGCCAGCAGCCTCCGCCTACACTGTGAAGCTCAGGACCTTGTCTGCCATCAACACCAATTATACTGATTGCACGCTGCTTAGAGTCTACATACAGACAGAGCTGGGGACTTGGCACCCTAGTGACAGGGCTGGCCTGTCTGTGGGGTCCCTCTGCTCTGCAAACACCTGACCTGGCAGAAACAGAGCTTGTGTCTATGGGGTTCCTTGGTGCTGTGCAGTGGCCCAGACTTGTTAAATCTTTAGCTATTCTTGGGGCACAGAGCACTGGGACCCTCTCTTCTGCTTCTCCCCTTCCCCGCTTTGGCCTCCTCCTCTGCCCTGATGCCTCTCCCCAGCCCTGCCCCCTCTGCACCCAGCCTCACCCGGCATTGGTACCAGGCCTCTGCCTCTGCTTTGCTGCGACTGGCGATGTCATCGTACTGGGCCTTGATCTCAGCTATGATGCCGTCCACGTCCAGGTCTCGGCTGTTGTCCATCTTCACGATGACTGAGGTCTCAGAGATCTGGGACTGTAGCAAGCTGATCTCCTGAGGAGGCCAGGCTGGAATGAGCACTGTGGGTCCAGCCATGACAGGAGCCTGCTTGGGCTTCCTGAGACTTGTAACTTTTCTTCCTGGCCCACAGTTCCCTGTCTGCTCTTTGTTCTTTGTCCCTGTGGGAATCCAGAATTTCTCCAGGGGCAAACTGACAACCACCGATATAGATAATATGACTTTGGGGAGTCTCAGTCCCTGAGTTCGTGAGATGTCCCTTTAGAACTTGCCTTGGCACTCATGCCCACCTGATCCCTCTGGAACTGGCCTGATAGGTCACCCAGAAGACCAAGTGACAGACAGTACCTCCTCAAACAGGGCTTTCAGAAACTCAATCTCGTGTTCGAGAGCCTCCAAGTTGGTTTCCAGGTCAGCCTTCACCAGGAAGGCCGTGTCCACATCCTGTAACATAGTCAAAGAGCCATAACCTGGGTCAGTGTGTGCCCAGTCATGCCCAACACCAAGCGGCCCCTAGGCCAGCTGATGGTAGGGGGAGCTTTGGGCCCAGGCTCTTCTCCAACCCGGGTAGAGGCAAAGGAAGATGGCACCAAGAGTAGGAGGAAAGGCCTGGGCCTGACCCCCAGGGAGGATGTGTGGAAACCAGATCAATCCCTGTTGCTATGCAGAGCAGGGCAGCATGGGGGTGGGTGTGGCAGGAGCAGGGCCAGGGGCTCCCCAGAGCTCCACTGCAGAGGGGTCTGGAGGATGAGTTCCCAGCGGAGGAGCTGGGCAGTTGGCTCTCTGCCTGGGTTTGAATCACTGTTTGTCTTCTTACTTGGCATTAGCCACGTGGGCAGACGGTTGCTTGTGCAGGCAGATGCCCTGACGTTCCCCAGCTCTGACCCGTGTGAACTGGGGGAGGACGTGTGGTGACCAGGTCAGTCCCTGTTTCTATGCAGGTGGAGCCGATTGGGGTGTCAGGCTCTCTCCCTTCCCGCGGTCAGCAGTGTCAACACGAGAGACCAGGGAGAGGAACTTATTTGTGGTGGAGGGCTTGGGACATGGTTGACACCGTCTAGGGCTGGTCTCCAGGACCTTTGCTCCCCTAAGCACCACCTCACCTTCTTCAAGGTGACAAACTCATTCTCAGCACAGGGGCGCAGCGACAGTTCCTCTTCGTACCTATAAGAGGGGGGCATTGCTTTGGTAAGGCCTCTGAGGAGGTGAGGGCTCTGACTGAGCCTGTGTCTCTCTGGAAACAGACACTTGTCACTGGAGCATCTCATAGTTAGCTGTCAGCCTTCCCTTTCCCACTGCCGCCTGCATCTGTGATGGCTGACCCCCTGGGTCCTCAAGGCTACTTCACTCTCTTGTTGTGGAGGAAGTTCCCTTATCTAACCACTTCCTTTGGAATGGGAGAAAGGTCACGCCACTGGCACGTCATCTCCCTCAAGCTGCTCCGAGGTAGCTGTTATTCCAGGGAGATTCCCAGCTGACCCTGTGCCTCTTCCTTGCCTGCAGGGTAAGTCTGGCCCCCACCTGAAGTCCAATGGTAGAGGTAGCAATTACCTATTTACCAGAGCACAGAAACAGCTTAGGTGCACCCCTCATTCCCTGGGGGCTCCTCGGCCCACACACTGTACCCAAGGCAGAGGGAAAGGAAGCTGGGATTCAGTGGCTAGTGCCTGATGAACAGCGTCAGTCCATGGAAATGTCCCTGTATTCCTGACGCCCATCTCTCTTTGTTCCAGCGGAGCTCTGCCCAGCTTTGACAAGGAGCTCTGGAGCTACTGCCCAAGTTCGAATCCTTACTCTGTCTCACTAGACATAGTCAAACTGGGTGGATGATGGCCTGATTATTCATGGGGGTATCCCTAGTAGAACAGGGTAACCCAGGCCTGCCTCAAAGGGCCCTTGTGAATTGGTGACACTTTGTCTCATGACAAAGCACTGGCTAGGACAACTGTTGTATAAGTTTGCCATTGAGGTTGGGGTGCCAGAAGGACCTCATATTTAAAACCCAAAAATCTCATTTTGAGCTGCAAACCAGCCTAAGCTTGCCTGGCCATGTACTTCTCAAGAAGGCTTTGCCTCTCTATTCCCGGGTTCCGCCCACTTCCACAACCACCTGCTCTTCCTTCTCTTCAGTTTTTAAAGTCACTATGGCTTCTATTTTAATTAATTAAAAGATTTTTTTTTTGAGACAGTGTTACTCTGTGACCCTTGAACTCAGGCTGGCCTAGAACTCACGATCCTTCTGCCTCAGTCTCCTGGGTGCTGGTACCAGGCTTTAGGTCTCTTTTAGAAGAAGGAGCCTACTGGAAGAAAACTTATTCGTCAAGGTCATGGTCTAATGGTACCTCCTCCAGATGCTTCCTACGCCCCTCCCCCATCCCTTCTCTCTTCCGATAGTCTTCATGGTACCCATGCAAAGCTGAGTGTGAAGGTTGCCAGTGCTGTGAGGTAGGGGTTGAACATCACTTCCCAGCACAGTTCCTGTCACCAAGAAGACCCATGGTTCACACTTAGCAGTCATGGCTCCACCCCATTGGCACATCCCTTGTCTAGATTTTTTGTTCCATTTCTCCTCAGAGGAACACTTTCTCCTATCCCAAGCCCCATGTATTCCCATGAGGCTCTGGCCAGACCCACCCAAAACCTTCCAGGGGACAGGTTCTCTGGTCCTCCTACCAGCTGGTGTTTTCCTTGCCTGCCAGCCCATTCCGTAACATCAGCAACATACTACACACCGAGAGGGAGGCTCAGAGTCTGTCATGTGGAGAATGGATGGGATGGGGCAGCCAACAGAAACCCACAGTCCTCTAGGAGAGGACAGGGAAGTCAAAAGTCAGGAGAGAGAAAACATGAGCTTTGATAACTGAATGGGAGTCGGGGAAATCCCGAGAAGAGGCTCATCAAATGGAGGGAAGAGAAGCCACAAAATCGTGGAGGAAAGGGCCCCAGGGATGGCTAGTTCTCAGTCTGCAGGGGATTGGCGAACAGAATGTCGATAGAAATGTAGCTGCAGAGACTTAAGTTCTATAAGTGGCAGGTGACCCCTTTTCAAGCTGGGCGGAGGGAAATAAGATGGAGCAAAGACACACACCAGGGCTTCGCTGTGGGTAATAATTAGGATGCTCTGGGCTACTTAATTGTTCTGCTGCCGAGTTCCCTGTTTTGCAGATGGGGAAACTGAAGTCTGAGCTGTTTCTGCAGCTTGCTCTAGTCCCTTTCTAGGGGGAGGCAGGGTCCACTTACTTTTTCTTGTAACCCTCCAGCGCATCCTGGAGGCTGCAGAGCTCAGTCTCCAGTCTCCCATGGTCCCCGGACACACAGTCCAGCTGTCGTCTCAGGGCACAGATGTAGCCCTCAAACAGTGGTTCCATGTTGCTTTGGCAGCTCCTCTGCTGCTGCATAAAGTTCCACTTGGTCTCCAGCAGCTTGTTCTTCTGCTCCAGGAAGCGCACCTGCCCCAAGAATGGGTGTCACCATGAAGAAAAGACCTGAGACCATGCTTTGTAATCACCAGGACTCTGCAGAGACTGACTCCTAAGGGAGCTAGCTTTCTGTCTCCTTTACCTTAGGGACCTTGGCAGACTCTCACCTTCCCCTCGGTGGTCCATGATGGTGTGGAAAGAGTGCTGTCTCACAGGCCTGCGCAGCCCACATGCAGCTCTCTGGCTGACCTGCACCATGCCTCCTCCTCTGTGAGCCTCTCCTTGCCATAAACACACTCACATGAATGCCTGAGTCCAAGGTCCCTCAGCACAGGTCAAGGGTTGTGACCTAGCACTGCTGACTTTTTCTGTCTCTGCGGCTTCACTTTATGTGGCTGCGTCTGAAGGAAGCCTGAATTGCAGTAATGCGGGCAGCTGTGGGCCACCTCTTCCAGCTTTGTGGGTTGGAATTAAGATTGGAAGCCCTGAGTGAGTTGCTCTGGTCCCTGGGCAGTCCTGGGCACACAGAGGGTGGTCTGCAGTTCTGGTATGGGGTTTCCCATATCAGGCCTCTTTAGGTAGCTGCAGAAGGGCTGCTGCTCTACCCTGGACCAGTGGTCACCTCAGCAGGAGACTGCTAACCTTGCAGAGGCTCCCAGGTGGGGCTTCCCTCCATGACATGTTTATAACCAGAACTTAACAGGCTTTAAGAGAAAAACAGGGGGTCAGGCAGTGGTGGCACATGCCTTTAATTTCAGCACTTGGGAGGTAGAGACAAGCAGATCTCTGTGCATTTGAGGCCGGCCTGATCAACAGAGCGAGTTCCAGAACAGGCTCCAAAGGTACAGAGAAACCCTGTCTCCAAAACCAAATCAAAACAAAAAAGAGTAAAACAGGGTTAGTGGACCAGTTCCTTTGATGCTTTTATTCATTGTGTGTGTGCGTGTGTGTGTGTGTGTGTGTGTGTGTGTGTGTGTGTGCACTCGCGCATGTGTGCATGCGTGCATATAGATACTCGAGAGCATATACATGTCACGGCATACACGCGGAAGTCATTGGCCAATTTGTGGCAGTCAGTTCTCTCCTTCCAACACATTGCTGCTGGGAATCTAGCTCAGGGTGTCAGGCTTGGCAGCAACTGACTTCACCCTTTGGTCCATGCCTGGCCTATGTTTTCTTGGGGGTGGGGTAGACCTAGGTCTTCTGACTTTGACTCAGGCTTCTTTGCCCTAATCCTTGAGGTCTCCAGAAACAATAGCCTAGCACTTGGCGTGGGTCCTGACTCCCTAGGGTGTGGGGACAAACCCAGGTGGCCTAGGGGAAGGCAGGCCAGCTCAGCACTCCTCAAGGTAACATTCTTCTTAGCATGTCACTGTGCCTTGTAGCTTTTCCGAACTTTGGTTTTGGGGCTGTCAGGTGCAGGACTTGGGGACCAGTCGCCTCGTGGCCTGAGCTTTGCTTCACTCACTTTTGCCCCACCCCAGCGGTGGGGTGGGGTGGGGTGGGGCAGCTTGGATTGGAGGTGGTTAGGTACGCAGGTAATCCCACGTACTTGGGAGATAGAGGTGGGAGGAACGCTGCAAGTGTGAATCTAGTCTGGACTGAGAAGCAGGAATTTCCAATGACAAGCAGTCTTGGAATGCCTAAAGACCATGGGCAAACGGCCTGTCTCCGGGATGCGCTCAGCAGCAGCTTGCCTCACCCCAACCTGCTGCCCCTACCTTGTTGATGAAGGATGCGAATCGGTTATTGAGGCATTTGATCTGCTCCTTCTCATCCCTTTTCACCCTCTGCACCGTGGGGTCGATCTCCAGCTCCAGGGGGACCAGCAGGCTCTCGTTGACGGTGACAGGGGTGATGCACATGGGAGGTCCGCAGGCAGCTCCCGCTCGGTACCCAAAGCCCTGCATGCCACATCTGGAGGCCACACGTGGCCTCCCAAGGCCCACATTGCACAGGCTCCGAGATCCAAGGCAGCCCAGGGCTCGGAGGCCCCCAGCACCCCCAGGCCGGCAGGGCCCCTTGCTCACTTCATAGTGAGTGACCATCCGGGGCACGATGGCTGAGCATGAACTGAAACTTCGGCTGCCACATCTGGAGCTCAGCTGGAAATTTCGGCATGACATGGCTTGAGAGGCAGAGACGGATCACTGGAGAGGAGCACGGGGCAGGACTGGCCAAATGGTGGCTCAGCTTTTCCCCTTTTATCTGGTGGGGGCTGTGAGACTGGACTGGTTCAAACCCCTAATCACTACTAAATCAGGTTTATGAGCTTGGGATATTGGCAGCTATTAGGTACACATTGCATAATTAGGGTAGCAACGAGCAAGAAGGAGCCCCAGTGGTCAAAGCTGGGGGGCGGTAGTCCCATAAAAATTCTATTTGTCCTTCTTCCTTGTTTATGGAGTTGATGAAAGGGACCAACCAGGCACTTAAGGATGTCGTATGCAGTGGCTCAGCCTCTGGGAAAGGAGAGAGAAGGGGACTTCCCTGAGGTGGGGGCAGGCCAGATGCTCTGAAGACTGTCAGTGCCGTCCTCTAGATCCTGCACTCTGTCTGGGATGGGACCCCATTCTCTCTACCCTTCCCATGGTCTTGGCTCCAGAGGACGAAGCCTGGGTTCAGAGCCCTGACCCAGCATGCTGTGTGTTCTTGCCTCCTGTAGATCAGCAGACTGAAATGTAAAACTGCCTTGGGAATTCATATCTAATTGGGTTGCTTCGAGCTGCCCTCTTAGCTTTGGGTCTGAGAGTGAGGGGTGTAACTAGAGGTCAGGTGACAGTCAGGAGGCAAGCGGTAGAGTGGGATGGGGTGTTCGGACATGGGTGGGGACTTTTCCTGCTGGAAGGCCTAGGAAAGTGGTGTGAGGGATGATGGTACCGAGAGACCAAACTGATCTGGGCATGGGTAGCGGGCTGAGCCATGAGGACAGGTCTTACTGGAGCCGTGTGGATGCCACCAAACCCACAGGCCTCCCACTGTGTCCAACAGATGATGGTCTCAGTAACCAGGCTCAGCTCCTGGAACCCCTGGGGCTCAGGAGCAGAGGGTAGGATGGTGCATAGTTGTAGTGTGGGAATCACCAGTTCCCACAGTTGCCGCTTGGTGTAAGATGCAGTACACTGAGGACGTAGGGTGCTCAAAGGCGTTTTATTGAAGCAGGAAAAAGGCACACGAAGAGCAGTGAGTTGCGGCTGCTCTTCCAGAGCGGTTGGCTTCCTTTACACACAGCGCAGCAGCAGATAGATAGCCTAATTGCCTTTGGGAAATATTTTGGTCTTGAACTCATAACAGATATTTAAGGGCCCACAATTCTTCAGATGACGCCACTGTGAAGACCAGCTCCCAAACCTTCCACGCAGCTCCTTTCCTATGTCCCCCACTTCTCCTCTGCTACCTGTGTCCCTGTGCCCCGGAGCAAGAGAAAGCTGCAAAGATCCGCCCTTCTCCAGCTTCCTGTCTGGCTCTGCCCTGAGTGCTTAGAAAGCCAGGACGAGGGATGGACGATCCTCCCATCTCAGAGTCACCTCAGAGGCTGGGAAGCACACAATGAAAGGTGACTCTGAGCCACCAAGGTCAAATTCTCATGGAGGACTGAGTAAGAAAAACCCCTTGGGATTGTAGAGCTCAAGCAGGTTGAGGAGGACTTCTTGCAACAAGAGGAGGACTTCTGCAACCCCTACTGCTTAGGGGCAAAGGCCTGGCCTAGAGCATTTGGGTCAGTGTGGGTAAGGGAGGACTTTGAGATGAACAATGGGTGGGGTATCCCTGGAAGGCCTGCTTGGAGGCAGAAGATGGACGAGGTGACCTAAAACTCACAGGCCACTTGGTGTCAGTGTCTCTCGCTGGGGATGGTGAGCATAACTAAGCATCAGGCCTTAGCTGGGAGCTGGGGGCTGGGGACAGTGGCGAGGCAGGTAGCACATTAGCTCCTGTAACTCGTCTTGCTGGATGATGTCTTGGAGACGATCCGCATGCTTGAGCTGCTGCCACTCACACTGCGACCACTGGTGGAGCTAAAACCACCACTCCCACCGCCACCGTAGCAGTGGCCACTACTACTGTAGCCACCTCTACTGTAACTGCCACCACTCATGCAGAGGCCGCCACCTCCACTGTAGCCTGTGCCCCCGGAGGAAGAGACCACAGCTGAAAAGAAGAAGCCACAGGATACATTGTCAGATTGTCAGCTGTCAGTTGTCCCTCCCACGCTCATCTCCAGGCTGCCTCTCTTGCCAAGAAAGCTCAGATGACAGACAAGCTATCTCCGGAGGCTGCAGGAGGCAGGGTGAGCTCCACCAGAGATTCTGTGACTTTTGAAGCTCCCACAGTTGTGATGGTACTGTTCCCTCAAAGAGATGCCGCCATGGCCGTGACCTCCAGGGCAGAGATGAGCAGATGGAGGTGCAAAGCACCAAACAGCACTCTCAAGGTCACTCCTGCCTGAGGACAGGTCGTAGGCTCCTAGGATGCCTTGTCCCTTTCTTTGTTAGGGCTCTCACATTAGATGGGACACAAGGCCTCAAATTTGGGAAGGGGATTTTGGACTTTATCAGGACAGCTCCAAAGGCCACCTAGATGAGTCTCCCTGCCAAGTATTGGAATTTCCTCAGCTTCATTTCTGGAGCTGCTAGTGTCATCTCCAATACCTTGGCAAAAGTGAACTCAGGCCCATGAGGGGGCAGTGTTCCCAGCCTGTTAGACACTTGAAGCTGTGGCCTGCCCTCCCTCTGGGAGTCTGCTCTTCCTGTGAGACTTTTCCTAATGTTTTCTCTAATGAGCACAGGATCTGGCTTTTCTGACCTGGCTGAGGCCCAGGGGTTCTCATCCCCATGACCATGACTCAGGACTGTCACATTTGCCGAAGACAAGAGAAGACCTTCTGGTCTCCTGGATGTCCAGGCAAAGCTGACATGTTTGCTTTACTTTCTCAGACAATTTGCTTCAATCCTATGTATAGGTCTTTAAGCTGTTCCATGCTTTTGCTAGAGTAGCTGAGGACTGGGGACCCTGGCTGCATAGGTAGTTCTGTCCTATTCAGGATCCTCTAGGGCTAGGCTAGACATGTGACATTACAACCACCAAGGGGTAAAGGGTCCCCTGCAGCATTTGAGGATACTTCCTCAGAATGAGAAATAGTGCACAGACTCCTTTCCCAGGGACAAAGAATGTTAAGCACTCTTAACACCAATAGGGAAAGAAACCAAAAAAGAAGAGGGGCTAATGGCATGTTTGCCTCAGTTGTTCATTTCCAAATCTCAGCGATGTTAGGGCCCCAATGCCGCCTCTCCTCCCCAGCCACTCTTCTGTCTTTCCAAGACATTTACTCACAGATGTTCACGGCACCAACACCTTCTCCAGTGAGCCTGTGGCAGGTGGGAAGAGAGGGTGTGTCATTACTGAGGACTTAGAGAGCTCCCAGTCCCTTGCATGTGAAGCCATCAATGCTGAGCACAAGCTGTGAGCCCGCCCTGTGTTTAACAAGGCTGGCATCCACCTCATGAGCTTTAGAATCTAGCAAAAATACAGGAGGGGAACCCCGGAGGGAAATAGAGATAGAAACCGGAAGTGAGACCCCGTGCCGATGAGGTAGAACGGAGCAAAGTGTGGGACATCCCTGAGGCTGGTGCCAAGGGCACTGCGTGTGTTATGAGGCTCAAGTTACAATGCCCCTGCTTAGGAGTTTTTGGTCATTTTTGCCTCACAGCCATGCCCCTAGCCCAGGCCCGGAAGCAGCTGTAGGAGGGAACCTGTGAAGGAACAGTGAATGACACCTGCATCTGACCTTGACCCTTCTATGAAGGGGCAGGGTGGTCAGTGGTTCACGTGGCCTCTGTAGCATACTATCCTGTTCTGGTAGCATCTGTTTGGGCCATGGTGGGAACTCACCTGCACTCTTCGCCCTCCAGCAGCTTCCTGTAGGTGGCGATCTCGATGTCCAGGGCCAGCTTGACATTCATGAGCTCCTGGTACTCGCGCAGCTGCCGCGCCATGTCCTGCTTGGCCTTCTGCAGGGCCTCCTCCAGCTCCGCCAGCTTATGCTTGGCATCTTTGAGAGCCAGCTCCCCACGCTGCTCGGCATCAGCGATGGAAGCCTGCAGTGTGGCACACTGCCCACAGGAGAAAGAGCAGCTTCTGACACCGCTCACGGAGGTTAACTTCCCTGAGGTGTGTCAGTGCTGTGGAAGTCAGAGCACTGAGTCTGGGCATAAGATTGTTATCAGTCCCCATGGATGGTGTAGAGCTTTCTGGGTGAGAAAATGGCTTTCTGCGGTCTTCCTCTGGGTTGAAGGTAAGGATATAAAGCAAGACCAGCTTGGCCTTGTTGTGCTCCAGGGGAAAGGGCCTGTCTCAGGCCCGTGCTTCTCCATTCCTTCTCTGACAGACTTCTCTCTGCACAAACTGAGGTAAGCCCCAAGCGCTGTATACTTTTATGTCAACTTAACCCAAGCTAGAATTATCTGAATGGGGGAACCTCAGTTGAGAGAATGTCTCCGTAAGATCTGGCTGTAGAACATTTTCTTAGTTAGTGATTGACAGGGGGAGGGCTCAGCCCATTGTGGGTGGTGGTCCTGGGTTCTACAAAAAAGCAGCTGAGAAAGCCATATGGAGCAAGCCTGTAAGCAGCTCCCCTGTGGCCTTTCCATCAGCTCTGCCTCCAGGTTCCTGCCCTGAGTTCCTGTCTTGACTTCCTTTCATGATGAGCTATGATGTGGAAGCAGAAGCTAAATAAACCCTGTCTTCCCTAAGGTGCTTTGGTCATAGTGTTTCATCACAGCAATAGAAATCCTGACTAGGACAGCACAGACCCAAGGCTTCCTGGATGCAGGGATTTGGATGGGAGTCTTACCTGCTTCTTCAGGTTGTCAATCTCAGAACGCAGCCTCTGCATGGCCCTATTCAGCTCAGAGATCTCCATCTTAGTAGTACGGAGGTCATCCCCATGCTGGCCAGCAGACCGCTGCAGCTCTTCATACTGGAGGAGAAGTTTCCAGGTGAGGGGCAGTCAGGCCCAAGGAGAGAGGGCTGGAGCTCCCCGGGGTCTCCAGACCTTCAGGGTGCTGCTCAGAAGGTCCTGTGTTGTCTTACTGTGACCACTGAGTCCGCTCAGTGGCATCAGTCTTTGCTCCGGACTTGCTTTCCTTATCCACACACTGCAGCAGCAGCTGGACAGCTGTGGCCATGCTGTTTCTCCTTTTCCTGCTCCTGGCCTCTCTTTTCCCTATCCCTTCACTCCATGCATCTGACTCTCCCAGATCAGATCAGCATCACACACACACACACACACACACACACACACACACACACACACGCACACACACACTTTCTGATAGAGATCCTCCTTCCATACATTTGTCATGCTACCAGAGCGTACTGTCTCCCTGACTCCCAGAACAGAGTATTTATTCCAACTTGGGAAATGTCATTCTGTTGTCCATACCAAGTCTCTGTCCTCAGAGCCTTGGCCCCAACCAGCTCCAGCTCTCTCTTTTGCATCCTCTGGCATCATCTAGAAGGCACTAGACCTTCCTCTTGACACTGCCCCCTCTGATTGGCATGGTGGCTACAACTTGACCACTTACAACTATTTCTCTGGTACAGAGCCTTGGAAACTCTGCCTGACTATTCCCGTTGCTCTGATGGTGTTGACCCTGGGTAATGTTCAGAACACATGAAGCTCTCAGTGGAACTCAGACACTTTGGACCCCACTAGGCAGTGACACTGGAGAGGATAGACTCCTATCTTATTTGCGAATACAGCTTTCAATCTCTGTGCCTGTTTAATTGGTTGGATCTTGGCACCTCACCTTGGTCTGGTACCAGGACTCAGCCTCTGCCCGACTGCGGTTGGCAATGTCCTCATACTGGGCCTTGACCTCAGCAATGATGCTGTTTAGGTCCAGGCTGCGGTTGTTGTCCATGGAGAGAACCACAGAGGTCTCAGAGATCTGAGCCTGAAGCTGAGCCAGCTCCTGTGAGGAGAGATAAGACAGGTCATTCATGTATGTGCATGCGTGTGTGCAGATGTGTATATGAGTGCATACATGTGCTTTGGGATTGGCAACCCCTTGGGACAGGTTCTGGCATGGAGGGTCTTGCACTGTGGAGTGCAGCGCCTCTCTCAGCTCTGAATATTTAGGAGACCACCAAGTCTACAGCTGCTCTTCAGCATCGGCACACGTGTACCCGAGTGCAGCGCAGGTAACTCCAGCTAGAATTCTCTAGAAGCCACTCCCGTTGTCAAGGGAGTGTCAGAGTGTGATGGCTCACTCTTTGAAGAGGCCCAGCCCTTCACACCCAATAGACTGTTGTTGCCTTGGGCAAGAAGCTTGAGTCAGAAGGGACCAGGCACTGCTGAGTTCATCCTGTTCCCCACTGTCCTGGCTATGCTCATAGGATGGGTCATGAAGATTAGCTAGAAACAGCAGAAAGGGCTCCTAAAAAGGCCCAAACCCGAGGGTCTTGATTAAGTCTGTGGTGCTGCCCCTACAACCCACAGAAGAGTACCCTGGAGCTCCACAAAACACATCTTCTGGAAAGACAGGCAGTCACCACTCCTGAAGAGGAAGCACCTGCAGGCTCCATGATTGCTGCTGTATCAGTTTCGGGGCTCCAGGAAGAAGAACAGTGAAACTGGGTTGGGCTAGGGAGTGAGCCATAGGGCTCAGACAGTTCTGCAGGAATCCCTGAATTTGGTGACAGACAGATATGCTGTCTGCCCAACAGAACACGTTATTCTAATAAGTTCTAATTATTTTAATTAGCCGAGGTTGAGTTTTTCGCCTTTGGAAACTTTTGCTACTTCCAAGAAAGTAGGATCTGCCCCGTGAATCACAATCCACAGGTGGGATGAGGAGGGGAGAGGAAGGAGGTCAGTAAAGAGACAGTAGTTGTGTGCCGGGGTGGGGTGGGGCCGGGGTGGGGTGGGGTAGTGGGGTGAAGATGGGTCCGAGCCTCCAGCCCTCCAGACAGGACACCAGCGTCTCTCACCGCCTCATAGAAAGCTCTCAGGAAGTTGATCTCGTCCATCAGGGCATCCACCTTGGCCTCTAGCTCCACCTTGTTCATGTAGGCGGCATCCACATCCTGGACACGGAACATGATGTCATTCCAAGTCCTGCCCTCCCTGGGTCAACTCGCAGCCTCTGGAAATTATCTCTGGAGCTAGGGGGGCAGCTTCAGCTCCCCCGGAAATCCATATTATTGCTGCATGCTGTTAAGTGGATCCAGAGGGATGGAGAAGCCCACATAGTATGACCTTTAGGAGCGCCTGTCTGCTGCTCCTCAGGTAGTGCCATGCGCAAGGGTGAGCATGCCCTGTTCTGCGTCATGGGGCTCCCACTTCCTATGAGCTCTTCAGCACTCTCCCCAAAGACTGCATGGGCCCCCATCCTCATGCCTCTGCCCATTCTGCCCCTTTTCCTTTTTCTCCTTGCTGCTACTCCATTTTTCCCTCAGTTTAATCCTTGGTGTTTTTTTCCTTCCCTCTGCCAGTCTCAAAGCCAGACAGTCAGACCTCTAGACTTCCATTGCCTTATCCTCCTACAGCCCTGCCCAAAGATGGGCTCTGAATTCTTGATTTTGAGCTTAGGACCAGGCCCAGTTGGCTTCTCCTTACCCTACACTGCACTGTGCACAGAGAGAGGCTGGTGCCGTGACTTATACAGCTTGGAGTTGGGAGTTCTGGATCCTGACCTGCTTCTAATCACCTCTGTACAACAAACTGAACACCCCAGGACCTCAGCAGCCTCATGTTTAAGGTCAAATATGTCTCCAAGAAGACCGAGGATTCAGTGGAAGCACTGCCTCCCCCAGGAACCTGCAGTCAGCGAAAAAGCCTTTGCCGCTTACTTTTTTGAGTACTACAAACTCATTCTCTGCCGTTGTGCGTTTGTGGATTTCCTCTTCGTATCTGAGGAAAGGAGGAGAAGAGTGGGTGTTGGGAGAAGGGCTTGGGAGTGAGGTGGGAGAAGGCCTCCAGCACACCCTGCGTTTCCTTCTGCTCAAGGTTATGGCGGGAGGGCACATGTGGAAAGCATCCTGCCGTGGTGTGGCTCCCTCATACATATGTGCCTCCGAACCCCAAGTCAAATCGCCCCGCTTCTGCCGAAAGAAAACTCCAGCTGGAAGTGCCGGAGTAGAACCATGCCCGGTCCTGTGCTGTGCCCTTCCCCCACCCCCATCCTCTTTAGCCTGACTCCTGCTATTCTAGGCTGTTTCCTATCAGCAGAAGTTAAAGGCTGTTACATTTGGACAAGTCTTTGGACTCATATGGTCATTACCTCGGTAACCCCAGTCCTTTCTTCCTCAGACCCTAACATTCTGGACCAAAACCTCTGCTCATTTTTTTTTTAAACTTTTGTATCAATTTGATTCCATCTCATGCCCCAAATGTGTGTCCCATTCCCGTCAGATGGGCAGTTTTGGAGAACAGCGCACCCTCCTCCTTTTGCTTGACCCTCCCGGAACCCCAGGGCAGGGCGCTGGAGCCGCTGGACAGAGCACCCACTCACTTGTTCTTGAAGTCCTCCACCACATCCTGCATGCTCTTCAGCTCCGTCTCCAGCCTGCCCCGCTCTCCTCCCAGACA
Organism: Microtus oregoni; assembly: GCF_018167655.1. Classification (NCBI taxonomy): domain Eukaryota; kingdom Metazoa; phylum Chordata; class Mammalia; order Rodentia; family Cricetidae; genus Microtus; species Microtus oregoni. The sequence continues at coordinate 1,146,913 of NW_024544747.1, read as the reverse complement.
CTCCAGCTGGCGCCTCAGGTTAGCGATGTAGGATTCAAACATGGGCTCCAAGTTGGTCCTGGTGGTTTTGTGGTCCTGCAGCAGGCTCCATTTGGTCTCTAGGACTTTGTTTTGCTGTTCCAGGAACCGCACCTGTCCCGCAAAGATCAGAGATTGTGAAGGCTTCCTTGCTTCTGCCTCTCACATGGTCTGTGATGTGGGATACCCCCGCTAGTGTAGGTGGTGGCTTCCATTGCTCCCCCTGAGCTGCAAGGGGCCTGGATGCAGAGACCCACCTTAGTATTGGAACGGTGGGCTTGGGGGGCGAGTACTAGGTCCAGGGGAGCTGGAGGCCATCTGATACACCAACCTTGTTGACAGGAACATCTGATACACTAACCGTGTCGACAGGAACTTAGGAAAAGAACTTTATGACTGCCTGAGCCCAAACTGATTCCTGTTACATTTGTGGGAGGCTGTGGCAGGCAAGTCTATCATTCCTTTTCCCTTCTGGGAAGATTTCTCAGGATCTGGAACTTGGACTCCACTGCCTGTGCCCTTTACAAATGTTAGTGTGGGCCACCCTGGAGCTACTCTAAAGGAACCTAGGCACAGTCCTAGCCATGCCTCTCACCAGCTCTTGAGCAATCCCCTTCCTTGAGCTGTTGTTTGGGTTTCTGGACTCAGCTCCATCTGATCCTGATTTCCTTCAACCTGAAGTCCTTCCCCTGGGAGGAACTGGAATGCTACTTAGTCTCCAAAAATAGAAGAACAATACCTCCTTGACTTTAGAGGCGGCAATGTCCCCACAGAGGTCTTTAAGTGTGTCTTTCTTTCCCTCGTCTCCCACTGTGGGAGAGAGTATGCCCTGGTCCCCAGTCCTTCCCAGGTCCACCCACTATTCCCACACCCCCTCTAGACAAACCAGAACAAAGAAAAGCCCAGGACCTATCTCCTCTTCTCAGCAGGCTCCCGGAAGTCACACCCCTGCTGAGATAACCCAGGCCAGGTGGGTTGACAAGTGACAAAGCTTTAGGGCTGGTGCCTGAGCACCAGCTGGGTCTCTCCACCCAAACATCTGCTTCCCACTAAGAGGCATTCACAATACAACAAGGCCACAAATGGATCTGAGAGTCCATCTGTTCCACCCCGCGGGGGCTGGAGAGGAGAGGAAACTCTCCTCTCAGTGGAGTCCAAAGTGTGGCCTGAGCTAGACATCTCTGTCCTTCACATTCTCCTTCCTCCCTGCCATACAGCCCGAGTGGACCAGGGCTGTGACTATGCTCTTAGCTGAGGCATGAGGTGGTGCGTCGTGTCCCTAGAGGCTCTCCCAGAGTTGGGGACCTCTAGGACTGTTGGGACTCAGGCTGAAGCGACACATGTCATCTCAGTGCCCTTCATTGTCTACTCCTCTTCCTAGACATTCGCTATCACCAAGTTGTGTCACCAGGGAAACACCTCTGTCTTGGGAGGACACTAGAGTTAGTTACCTGGGAGAAGGAAAGGGACCCAACACGCTTCCACGCACCCTTAGCCTTTGTTTGTTCTTTTACCACCTTCCTTCCAAACCATCTAGCTGAGCCCATGACGGCTGACTGTCAAAGTGGCAATGCCCTTGTTGTGGGTCTGAGAGCTCTCGGGCTGATGGAGAGGGTACTTTCTGCTCCTTCCCTATCAGCAGACTGCCTAGCCCCTGGGTGCATGGGTCCTGAGAAGCCCCAGGTGACCTCAGGAAAACCCAGACAGTGAGGAGTTCAGATGACAGTCTCTTCTGTGGTGGAGCCCCCGCTTGTCCCTCACCTTGTCTATGAAGGAGGCGAACTTGTTGTTGAGGGTCTTGATCTGCTCCTTCTCCTCCTTTCGAACCCGTTGGAGAGATGGGTCGATTTCCAGGTGCAGCGGGGTAAGGAGACTCTGGTTGACAGTCACTTCATGGATGCCTCCAGCTCCAGGGGCCATCCCACCTCCAAATCCATACCCACCATAGGCTCCCCCAACTCTGTACCCTATGCCGCCGACACCTAACCCACAGGCAGCACCTCCAAAGCTGGCCTGGCTGGAGCGGTAGCCCCCACTGATGGAGATTCTCTTGTTACCCCCCAAACTGTGTAGGCTTCTTGTCCCAAAACCACCCCCAAAGCTGCCTCCAAAACTCTTCCCGCTCTGGGACATGGAGACAGAGCTGAAACCTGGCCGACAGCCAGGCAGCATGCTGGCTGAGGAGGCACTGAAGTTCCGTGTGCCCCCAGATTTGATGGTCACAGAGGAACGCTGGGTCATGGTGGAAGTTGGTGTCAAAGGGCAGCAAATGCAGGAGCGAAGAGTCTTTAGATTCTGGCTCGCCTGGACTCACCTTGAGTTTTATCCCTTTCAAGAGCTGGGCTTGGCCAGAGCAGATCAAAGACCCCTCTGTTGTGTTCACCACAATGGCATGTCTGGCCACAGTCCATCTTCCTGCCCGCTAATCATCATGAGGAACTCCCTTCCCTGGGCAGGAGCGGGCCTAGGGAGTCCAGCCTGAGGCAAGCCTGGCCTCAGAGCTCCCCGCCTGCCAGACACCCCTCATCCCCCCCGCTTCTTCCACCTGCAGCTTTCTCTTTCATGCCCAGCTCCCAGACTCTGGACCCCAAACTGCTCACCCCACCATTGTTGAGTCGGCACCGCTTTGTGGCAGGCCTGCCACAAAGGTTATTACATTGTATTTTTGTAACTTTGAGAAAGTGGAAGGTAAGTCACTGCCAACAGTCCTGGGCAGTGTCATGAGCTGAAACCCACCTTCCACTTTTCACCATGGCTGTTCTCGCCCTTGGTTTCTACCTGCAGCCTTTGGCACACAAGCCACACAGCTAGGGAATTCTGCAACAAGACTAGAACCCATGCTGGCTGAGCTACGTGTCCAGAATCTCTGAACTTCTCAAAGCTAGGGAAAATGGGGTGTCTTGTCCTTCCTAAAGAGCAGTCAGAGGTCACCCAAATCCCTGCCCTCAGCTGTTGTCTTCCTTGGTCTTAGAGAATTTAACAATTGTCTCAGAGTCTTTTCTCTCGATCTGAAACCTTTACCCTCTTAACCATTCTAGATGGTAGCCCCTCATTTCATATTCCTCTCTCCTGACTCCTGTGTCACTGAACTCCTTCCCTAGCACAAATGGTTTCCATAGCTCTGGTTGACAGCTTCTATCAGCTCTGCAGTGAATCCTAAGGGTCCAGTCCACCATGTCTAAACAAACTTGAGCCCCACTCAGGATTAGTCCCATCATTCCCCCACAGTCTTGAGAGGAGGGGACCACGAGACTGTAACCTCAGCAATGTGCAGCTGCTTCCTGGGCGTCTTCCCGCTGTCTGCGATTACAGGCTCATTGGCCTGGCCTCGGGGCTGACTTCTAACTCCTCTCCTGCCCTGTCATTTCGCTGCTCAGGGCTGCGAGTTTGAAGCTGTCGGGGAACAATCGGCTCCTTTGCCGGCCACTGCCTTGACTACCCATCCTACGTCAGTGCTGTCCCGAAGAACACAGGCTGATGTGGGGAGGGGCTGGCCTCGCCCCATGACATACTGAGGTGGAGAAGGCTGGGCAAGGCTTCTGCCCAGGGGTTGGGACTTCCCAAACAAGCCTCCCAAAGAAAAGTGAGAGGAAAACTGTTGGCTGCTGTCATCCCCATACTCCCCCCTCAGCTCTTTAGGAAGCTGTTGTGTCCTGAGTACCGCTTATGTGGAACCCTGGCTGAGAACTGCCCTGGGCTCATCACCACTGAACACAGAGGGCTAGGAGCCAAACACGTGACACATGCATTTACTACGCATTCCAGGAGGAGACAGAGGAGCACTGGCTCTGGCTGGCAGTTACAAGCAGCGAGAGAAGGACAAGACAGCCTGTTGTTGAGGTGGCCAACACAGACCCCCATCGCTCGGCTGGAGGAAAGGGACAGGTGACGCTGAAGGGGCACTTGCAGACCTACTGACTGTGAACTTGGGAAGAGAGTGGGCTTTCGTTTTGTGTGTCTGGCACAAAGAAGTACCAGGAGCAGCCTAGGGACTATAGGGAGGTTGCCATAGTCCAGGGAATGGGTTTAGCCAGGAGGCCAGGATCCCTGGCAGCACAGGGGGCCTCTGTGAAGAGGATATGGGAGAAGGGTCCAGGCATCCAGTTAGGAGTGCGAGGAGGCTTCTCGGCTGCAAAGGAGACCACAAGCTGGCTGCCTTAGTGCTTGTAACTTTTCCTGCTGCATGATGTGGTGGAAATGAACTTGACGCTGGAGCCACTGCCCACCGGGCCCCGGCAGCTACTGGTGGTGAAACCAGAGCCTCCCAGACCTGTGCCCGTGCCCAGGCTGTGCCCACCACTGGTGGTGAAGGAGTAGCCACTGTTCCCACCAAGACCCAGGCTTCCACTTCCAAAATTGCTGCCAGCACCGTAGCCACTGGAAACTGTTGAAGTGACCACAGCTGTGGAGAAGAGGGGACAGAATCAGAATTGCAGGCAGGAGAGAAGGCACCCGATCTCAGAGCCTGTGCTATGGAGTGTCTGTGGCCGAGATGGGTGGTCTCACAGGCATCCCCTGCTTGCTCTGTGAGATGCTGCCTTAGACTTCCACCTCTGCTGGTCTGAGCTGTCTTCTTTCTCCAGGCTCTCTCTACTGCACAGTGCTTCTCTTTGGGCATCTCCAGGAAGGCGCTCCCCTCTTTCCTCTGCTCTACCACCGCTGTTGCTGTCTTTGGATTTGACTCTAGCATTTTCTTCCTTCTGGAAGCTCATAGGAATATACATGCCCCTCCCCAGAAGTCCCCCTGGTGTGGCACTCTAAACACAGATGGTGGCTGTCCTGTAAAGCCCAGGGCTTTCCTGCAGTAACACTCTGTAGAGCCAAGACCAGCAGCCGGCTCTCTGGACTTCTTAGAGGAGGCAGGACTGCCTCACTGTCCTGGTTTGGCACTAGAGTAAAGGGTTCTCTGCAAAGGACCCAGGCAAAACTGTCCACGTCAGGTGCTCATCTCTGAGCTCTTGTAGCCCCATGGAATTCTGGGAGGTGGGAGATGTGGCTGGGATTTTGAGCTTCCTGTAGGACAATTTCAGGAACCACCTGGGCAGTGGTTCGCACTCTCCCTCCAGAGGGAAGAACCGTGAGCCCAAAGACTCTCATCTACCTTGGGGGCTAGAGGCAGAAGGATCAGAAATTTGAGGCCAGTTTGGGTTCCATGAAATCTGTCTCAGAAAACAAAAAATTCCTCTAGTGCTGTCCCAGGCTCACACAGGTGACTCAGGTTAAACTCAGCGGGAGACTCAAGCTAAACACACAGATGTGCCAGGTGGGGAGTTGGCAGGTGTGAGGTGGGGTTCGTATCCAGGACCCAAAGACAGGGTGGGGATATGTGGACGTGGTCAGAATACACCAAGGCCCCAGGTCCAACTCCAATACTCTAGTAAATAAGTAGATAGCACAAGCTCCCCTAACCCACGATGGTTTTGTCCTCAACTTGAGCCCCTCAACTGTCTCAAAATGAACGCTGCCTGAAGGCTCTCACAGCTGCCTCATATCAGCCCCGTCTCCTGACCACAGGAGCGCCAAGCCACAGGTGTGTACTCACAGATGTTCACTGGGGAAACTCCCTCTCCGCTCAGCCTGGTCGGGAGGAGAGGAGGAAAGGTTAAAGGTTACATATGTACTGTCCAGGTATTTTCAATACAAATTTTGTGATTGTTTTAAGTGCACAGAAAACAGCTTTATTATTATTATTGCAGAAATCATGCCAGTTAAAACTCTAAAAACACACAAAGTACTAAAAATAGTAAAGGAGCCCCAGATGTGGTGGTGTGGAGCCCAGAACCTCAGAGGCGCAGCTCGGTGTTAAACTATGCCCACCCATCCCTCCTTCCCCACCACCCCGAGGAAGTGAAAACCAATCAGATTAGAGTCCATCACAAAGGCAGGATGGCCCCTATAACCAGATTTTCCTCTCAGTGAGGGAGTCTTGTCATGCTATTACAGGTGCGGAGAGGCACCCACAGTCGTCACAATCAGGCTACTACTGTCTCAGCAACCGGCATTCGTTCCTAAACTCTCGCTCAGAGCCAACAATAGCACTTACTGAGAGTCTATCATGCTCACGGTGCCATTTGCGTCTCTGAACAGCCCCATTAGGTAGGTGTTATTACACCCGTTTTACAGTGAGAAATTGAAGATCAGAGAGGCTACTTGCTCATGGTCACAAGGTATGAAACAGGGTACATCTGCCTCCAAAGCCCATCCCTTTGACTACTAAATTGAAGGAGAGCAAGGTTTTTATTTTTTAATTAAAGTAAAACTTTTTTAGGGGTGTAGCGAGACGACCTGTGGTTTTGAGCTCTTGTTCTTACAGAGGGCCCAGGTTACCATGACCCACATGGTAGCTCACAATCATCTGTAACTCCAGCTCCAGGGAGATCTGGTACCAGGCGTGCTCTCAGTACACAAGCAGGCAAAATACCCACACAATAAAATAAATAAATAAATCTTTAAATGACTATTTTTAAATTATATGTCTTTTCCTTTAACAGAAAGTGATTGCTTAGACCTTCTCAGGCCTTGCATTTCTATGGGTGCAGGGCACCTGGGGTGGCTTAGCAGCCTGAAAAGAGATTGGACTCTCACTGCCATAGCTCAGGCTGCCGGGTAAGCTCTGTTTGCTCTGAGAACAGACCTGCACTCCTCGCCCTCCAGCAGCTTCCTGTAGGTGGCGATCTCCACGTCCAGGGCCAGCTTGACGTTCATGAGCTCCTGGTACTCGCGCAGCAGCCGGGCCATGTCCTGCTTGGCCTTCTGCAGGGCATCTTCAAGGTCCACCAGCTTGACCCGAGCATCCTTGAGGGCTAGCTCTCCACGCTGCTCAGCGTCAGAGATAGCAGTTTGCAGACTAGTGCACTGAAAAGAAAGGAGGTGTCGTGAGTCCGTGGACAGAGCCCGGAGGTGCCGTGATCCATAAGAGGAGTCTTTGGAGGTGGTGGGATAACACAGAAGAAATGGGAACTCTTGCACTGACTGAATTGTACCTGCTTCTTGACGCCATCGATCTCAGATCTCAGCCTCTGGATCATCCGGTTCATCTCTGCAATCTCTTGCTTGGTGTTTCGCAGGTCGTCACCATGCCGACCAGCTGTCAACTGCAGTTCTTCATACTGGTAAGAGCAGACATGGGCAGTCTAGTCAAACTCCTGTGAGGTGAGGGAAAGCCACTCTCCCCCTTCCCTCATTCATCTCCAGATGGTTTTTCTTGAGCCCCTCTGCTCTCTGGGGAGGCAGCAGACTCTGGGAGTGGTATACAAACACAAGCTGACCTCTGTTTCCAGGCACTTATACTATTGCTCAATTTGTATCCAAAAGATAAGTAGCCAGTAGTAAATGAGCAGGGTCCTTCAGAGTGTCCCAAAGGAGTCCTACTTAAGTTTGAAGGTGTGTGTAGTGGGGTGGGAGGGCAGAAGGGAAGCGTCTAAAGGGGAGACGCTGTCATCTGCAGGATGAAAAGAGGGGCCTATGCAGACAGCTTAGAGAGAGAACATTCTAGACTGGAAAAGGGACTTAGGAGATTACCCTGTGGCAGGGTGAATGATGGCAAGTTTGCTGGCTGTCGCTGTGGGATGGGGGTTCTTGGTCTGGCTTGTATCAGGATCGGCTATGCCCATGAACTTAGGTAACCTTGCAGATAGCAGTGTGGGGACCAGGGAGGAAAGGCAGGAAACTACACGGTGCAGAGGCTACAGAAGGCCCAGTGCCGACCCAGCAGAAACCCTGGTCTTGGTGCTCGTGTTAGATGTGTCTGGGATGTGCTAGTTTAGAAGAGATCGCTTTACCCTGCCTCCTCCTGCTCACTCCAGACCAGTGCCTGTCTGAGTCAAGATCCATTCTGTCTGGAAAGTGCTGAACAGCCCAGCTTCCCCTGTGGCCAGATACTCAGGACTGGAAGGAACAACAGCCAACAGGGAGAAGTCTCTAATTTCACTTCCAGCTGGGGTTAAATGCTCCCTATCTTCTGCTCACTGCCAAGGAGCTGCACTGTGGACCCTGGCATCAGACAACTTGCCTGCTTCACTACCTACCAGAAGGGCCTAGTGCAGAGCTCAGGGCAGGACGGGGCAGGAGGGGTGCCACAGAGTGGCAAGCAGCTGCTCCTGTGAGGGACCTGGGTTTGGCAAGGGGATGCCTCGTGGTCTGCTACACTGTTTATGACAAAGCTGTCCACCCAGGCTTTCAGCTGGGGCTCTCTAAGGTCATTCCAGCCTCCCTCTTGCAAATACGAGTCTCCTGCTCATATTCCTGTCCTTGCCTTCTAGCCTCTCACTCAGCCTTAAAATCCCTCTTGTTCTTTCACCATTGCTTATCCTTCCTGCTTGGCTTCTAAAGAGCCAGACCTTGCTGGAAGTGCTCTGGTGATGCTCTTTCCCTTCCGTGGTACCCACCCATTTTCTGGCCTTCTCGATTTTGGGCTCTCTGATTGCACCTTCTATATTTACATCTAAAGCCCCATTGGCAGAGTGGAGGACCTCGGAGCTTATAGGAAGAATTCATGGGCCCATTAGGACTGTTATACATAATTCTTGGTCATTTTGGAATCTCATCCAGGCCACTCTATTGAGAGAAATGTGGGGACCATGCACGTCCTTCTGAGCACCCAACACCAACTGGGTACACACACTTAGGATGCTGTTAGAGGTCTGTAAGGATTTTAAGCTAGGGTTTCCTAGTACCAGGGCTGCACTTGTGCAGTGAAGAAGTGAGAGAGGTGATGAGGTTCAGCCTCAGAACACTCACCCGAGCGTTATCACCTCACCTTGGTCTGGTACCAGGACTCAGCCTCTGCCCGGCTGCGGTTGGCAATGTCCTCGTACTGGGCCTTCACTTCGGCGATGATGCTGTCCAGGTCCAGGCTGCGGTTATTGTCCATGGAGAGCACCACAGAGGTATCGCTCACCTGGTTCTGCATCTGGGACAGCTCCTGCAGGGCACCAACTCAGTGTCACCATGGGCAAGAGAAAGGGATCTTGAGGTGACTAACTACTTAGGCTAGAAATCCCTTCTCTGGCGTCCAGTCCTGGCCCTGGAAGTTTCTAGACAACTGATCAGTGTGGTGGAACCATTTTCTCTGCATTGCCTCTCAAGACTAACAATAATAATAATAAAAAAAAGACTAACAATAATGCTTTCCACTTATGCATTCAGTGGACCCCCAGCTTCACAGAGACATTCTGCAGCATCAGGTAATCCTGCCACCACACCTCTGCAGGGTGATTTGATCACTTCCTTCCCGTCTCTCCATAGACCCAGGTATCTGCCTTCCGCATGGCAGAGATCCAAATGAGGCATCTTCAGAGCCTTAGAAGCCTTCTGGCCAGTGAGTTGAGCTACAGCAGAGGAGAGGGAGCAACTGCAGAGCCTGGAACCTGAGAACCAGCATCCCTCCTAGCTAGGGCTGCCCTGCTGTTTGTAGGGAGAGAGACCTCAGAGTTGAAACTGTTTCAGGTGCCAGAGTTCCCAGCATTCCTCTCTGGCACCATGCTGACTGGACTCAAGAAGGGAATGATACCTGCAGCTTCATTTCCTCTCTAGGCTCTGGTACCAGGAGCAACAGAAGCACTTGCAGACACTTACTGCCTCATAGATCATCCGGTAGAAGTTGATCTGGTCAGTCAGAGAGTCAACCTTAGCCTCCAGCTCCACCTTGTTCATGTAGGCTCCATCCACATCCTGAAATGACCCCAGATCCAAATAGCAAGTCAAAAGAAGCTGAGCAGAATTGAGCCTGGATTTCAGGGGTTGAGATAGAAGTTCACTGAGACTGGGGCTTAAGCTTCCTGGGCTAACAGAGACCTGAGCAGAAGTAGTGGGGGCCTTCAATACAGGGGTATATTCTGGGAGGTTTGCGCTCATCACATAATCTCACTGATGTGATATTTCTTGCGTGAACCCAGGACTAGACTCTCTCATACCCCAAGATTTAATGCTAAATCTCAATCTCTCTTTGTATTCTCTACCCTCCTCCTCCTCTTAGAAATTCCTTCTCTCCACCGCTCAGTGCTGGATCTTGACCAAAGGGAATGCTGGGTAAGCCCTGACCCTGCTCTGGATGCCCAGTCCTTCTTTCTTTGAGGCATGGTATCGCCATGTAACCTAGGCTGGCTTCAGACACAGCTCTCCTGTTTCTGTCTTCTGAGTTTCGGGACGACAGGCTCAGATCTCAGTCTCATTTAAGAGACGCCCTACTCACCTTCTTCAGGCCCACAAACTCATTCTCCGCAGCGGCGCGCTTGTTAATTTCATCTTCATACCTGCAAGGACAAGGTGAGGGCAAGGGGGTGTGAGATTGAGCAAGGTTTAACTTCTGCTGCTGCCTTGACAAGACTTAAAGACCTTCCTTCCTCTCCAGCTCTTCGGTGCCCTGCACATGATTGTGGATGATTCATTAACCCCTACTTCTTCCTCTATAAAAGGTAGACCAGTTAAAAGAAACCTTTATAAGATTAGAAGGTGAGCATAGACTTATGAGAATAGAATCATGAGCTTAGGCAATTCCGTTTCTTTGTGGACACATAGTCCTAATCACCAAAGTATTTGCTGCCTCAGTAGTGCCCACCGGACCTGCAAAGAAAACTCTATTTGTTCAGGACAGTCTTTCAGGAACATTCTGAAATATTTTCACCGGGTGTTGTGATCAAGCTAGCTAACGGACTTGCTAGGACCATGCTTTTGCGCTGTAGCCCAGACAATAAACTGTGTTCACCTCCACTAGGAAGATCAGAACCCCTCCTTCTGCCTTCTTTCACTTGCACTCCTGCCGCTTTGGAAATTCGAGCCATCTCAGCTCCCAGGCTCACATCCAATGGAGATAAGCAGCAGGTTGCAGGTGCAGCAACACTGTTGCCCAGAATGAGCTCCGTGTTTGTTTTGTCAGATGATGCTGGTGCTCACTTCGGGCATGTAGACAGATAAGACCCGGCCCTTCCTGTTTGTTAGCAGCGAGGCAGAGACAGAGGTCCCTTACTACCCTGCGTGTACCATCTTTGCCGTCTGCACTCTGGGTTGCACACCCAAGCCTCCTAGCTCATGTGGCATTCACTCCTTTGCACTTCTCTGGACCTCAGAGAAGCAGCACTGGGAATGGTTGTGTGGAGTTGGGAGCCCATCTCCCATTCACCTGACTTTGAAGTCTTCTACGACCTCCTGCATGCTCCTAAGCTCAGCATCCAGCCTGCCTCTTTCAGCAGTGACACCATCCAGCTGCCGGCGGAGGTCATTGAGGTAGGCGTCGAAGAAGGGCTCCAGGTTCTGCCTGACAGTCCTGGAGCCCTGCTCCTGCAGGAGGTTCCACTTGGTCTCCAGGACCTTGTTCTGCTGTTCCAGGAAGCGCACCTACAGAGGAGCAGAGAGAATGAGCCTCATGTGAGAAGCTAGGGAGGCAGAACCTGCACAATCTTGCTAACAGTGGAGGCAAGCCCCCTTTACCCCATGCTCAGCCAGCAGTTACACAATTGACAATTCCATTCCCAAATGAGAAAGTCCATGGGGGTAGCCCAAGGACTCTAAGATTTCAATGGACTGCCATGCGGGAGAACATAACCTCTATGGGGGGAGTCATGGAGTCTGGGTTGAGTTTCTCAATGCCGCTTCTCTGGGTCAGGGTAGCTGGCACAGTGAAAACCCTCTTTCTGGAAGAGAACTCCCAGAGAGGACCAGGTGGGGTGGGGCATCTCTACAAAGTCCTGTGGGCCAGCTGGCCTGGCATGAAAATGTCTCTGTCCATAGCCCACTGCTGGTACTGGTTGGTGAATGTTCTCCTGGGAACCTGCACTGCTGCTGGCTCCAGAGCTGAGCTTTCCCCTCTAGCCACTCCTGCACTGGGAATGTGAGGGGTGGCCACAGGCCCTACCTTGTCGATGAAGGAGGCAAACTTGTTGTTGAGGGTCTTGATCTGTTCCCGCTCCTCTTTCCGCACCCGCTGGATAGTGGGGTCGATTTGCAGGTTGAGGGGAGTCAGGAGGCTCTGGTTGACGGTGACTTCTTGAATGCCTCCAGAGGGACAGACAGAGAAGCCAGGGCCACCGAAGCCCCCTCCAATGCCACCACCATAACCAAAGCCACTGCTAGCCCTGCCACCAAAGCCACTCCGGAAGCCACTACCAGCACACCCACCAATGGAGACCCGCTTGGTGCCCCCAAGGTTGTAGAGGCTGCGGCTTCCAAAGCCAGCACCAGCACCACTGATCCTGCCAAGTCCCCCACTGTTTCCTGAGGAGCGGGTCACAGAGACAGAGCTGAAGCGGGAGCGGCCAGCAGTTGGGGTGGTGGCAGAGGCTGTGCTGAAGCCCCTGCGGCTGCCACTGGAGTGGAAGGTGATGGTGGACAGCCGAGACATGGCGGGTGAAGCAGGCAGGTGGCAGGAGTTCTCGAGGTAGATTCTTGAAGAGGATGGAGAAGCCAGGCAGCTAAGGAAGTGCAAGCCCTTGGGTTTTTATAGGCCCCCACAAAGGGCGGGGCTGGATTAATGAAGGGGGCCATGCTGATGGCATTCCCTAGGCATCTGCCAACCCTGAGCTCACCCTGAGTACCCCTGCAGGAAATGGCATTAAAAAAAAAGCCCCAGTTGGTTTGCTGCCTCCCCTCCCCCACGTGGAAACTTCTTTCTAGTTGAAACTTGATCAGCAGAGGGTGAGAAGCGACTTAATTGCTTCAGTCAGGTCCTAATCATGCATCTCCTAATGGACGCAAAAACACTGCCTCATTTCTGACCGCTTTCTTAGGCCTGGGACTAACTCCCTTCAGTCCAAACATCTTGTGTCAACACAGCCACTGCAACAGTGTTTCCTATTCTAGGTATGTGTCTCTGCCGGAGCATTTCCTCAGCAGCTGCGGGCTGCCTTCCGCAAGCCCATCAGGCTGCTCCTTCTGGTCGGCACTCATCTTCCACAGCCTTCCACACAGCATTGACTACCCTTTAATTTTGCTCAAAACCATCTGTTTGCTGGACATCATATGTAATTCCCGGATCATGTATGTTGGTATGCACTTGTGTGTATGTCCTGTTTATGCCAATATTTGACTTTCAAGGTCATTTACAATTCTGTCTTCTGTGGACGGAGTGGGAGCAGGAAGACTTGGGTTTGAATCCTAGCCCCTCCAGTGCCCAGCCATGGCACCTTGGGCTCATCATTAAACTTTCTGAACTTCAGGGCATGTCTGCAAAATGGAGTATATGGAGAGTCTTCACGTATGAAAACCCGTTCACAGTGCCTCTAGTGTGTGCAGACTGCGTGTCCAGGAGTGCAGAGGGTACCGGCAATCATGAACGCTGGCCACATGCCTGCCCTAGAACGGCTCCTGTGAGGATCCAGAAGTAACACAGCACACTTTCTTAATCCTTAGCAATAAGTTCACAGTCCTGCTGGGGAGACAAAACTGAAGCATGCTGGGTAACTGAACAAGACGATACACAATCAAGCTATATTTGAGGCTGTCTTCTTCCAGAAGTCTCCCAGGGTATGTCTTTCTGAAGACCTGTATTCCCAAAGCTACACACACTGGAGAAACCCCACTCTCGTTCATCTTGTCTTACAAATTGAAAATTATTATCATTATTGTTACTATTATTAGTTTGTGTGTGTGTGTGTGTGAGAGAGAGAGAGAGAGAGAGAGAGAGACATGGAGGGAGGGAGGGAGGGAGGGAGGGAGGGAAGGAGAGAGACTGTTGGCACCCACACATGACACAGCATTCGTGTGGAGGTCAGAAGACGACTTTTACGAGTTGATTCTCTCCTGCTACAGATCCAGGTGGACCTCGGGTCAGGTCATCAGGCTTGCTCAGACAGAACTCTGTCACACAGCCATGCTCTTGGCTCCTCATTCTCTTCTTCACAGTGTCTTACATGCTGCTTTAGAGCGTGGACTGACGGTTTCCAGTGTGCCTTGACCTCTTCCTCCCTGCCCCCACCCGCCCCTCTCCCTCTCCCTGTGTCTAGAGACAGGCTGATACCACCTGGTAGGTGGGAAATGGAGCCAGGTGCCATGCTACAGGCACCTTTGGGAGGCCCACAGTGCCTGGCTGATGTTCTCACCTGTCTGGAATGGCAGCTTGACACTCAGAGGGCCGGTCTCCCTCCTGGGAGCCATCTTTTACCTGGGGCTTTGAGGAAGGGCTGGACCTCTCTTGTTGGGGTTGAGATTCCTTGTTTCCACGGGAGCCTGTGAATCACAGCTTTTGTTGACACGGGCCGAGCAGAGCTCAGTTCTTTACTTGGTTGTCAGTGAACCTAGGTCCTAGTTAGGTTGGTGCATGCTTGCCTTTGCCCATAGAAGCAATAAACATCTTTGTATTCTTTGCTCCTCTTTGTGCGATAATCTGTCTCCCAGAGGAAGGGACCTGTTTGTTTCCTGAGCACTTAGAGTGAAGTCAGAGCCTTCTGCGGAACAAAGGCTGACTGGGGCAGGGCTCAGGAGCACAGCATGGCGCTGGTCCATGGGAGGGAATGCAGGCAGATGCCTTGGCGCTTTTCCTTGAGCTGCCTATGGCAATTGGACGTTGGCACCTTCCTGGCCACTCCTTCCTTTCTCATGGCACCCCATTTTCTCTCACTGTTGCCTTCTTGTTTCCCACCCATAACCACCTCTTCATTTAAATAGATGGCAAGTGCCTAGGAGAGCCGGCCTTGCCAACAACAGGCCATTAGCCTCTTTCTTTGTATTCATTTTGTGTGTGTGTGAATTGGAGATCTTGTGTGTGCTAAGCGTATCCTCTTTAAAATCTCAGAACATACTGACTCTTCGTTAAAATAGTATTTTTATGACTCTTTGAAAACTTCATTCCTACATACAATGTCCACACTCCTCTCCTACCTACTCTTTTCTTTGAATGGAGAACACATTTTATTCTGAAAATAGATTTTAGTAACAATGGAATACCAAAAATTGGCCATTGTAATAGAAGAAAAGGGCAACAGCAGTTTGATTTAACGTTTTCCCCGAAGCACCTACCTACTCTTAAAACTTTCCTTCTTTGCTTTCTACTGAGGAGATTTCTTTCGGTAATTAATTAGTTGATTTATTTATTTATTGGTGTGTGTATGTGTGGGTAACATATACACTCACAAGTGTGTGCACGAGTGCCTATGCGTGTGCATATGTGCATGTATGTTGCATATGCATGCATGTGTGCGTATGTGCATATGGAGCTCACAGGCCAACCTTGGATGCTGTTCCTCAGGAGTCAGCCACCTTATTTTTCCAGACAAGGTCTCTCAGTAGGGCCTGAAGCTCACCAATTAGGTGATTAGGCAATTAGGTGAGGCTTGCTGCTAGCAAACTCCAGGGCCACCTTTCCTGACATCCTGCGATGGAATTATGAGGGTGAGCCTCCTTATTGGTCTCTTTTATGTGGTCTCTGAGGATGAAGTCCAGGTCTTCATGCTTATATGACAGATAGATACTCCACGACGGCACTGTCTCCCAGGCCCTCAACTGTCTAAGAAGCCTTCTGGTAAGCCAGGCCCAGCTCTGACGCTCCCGCTGTCCTGTGGAGTGCGTGCTCTTCCTTATGTTGAGCTTTAGTGGTCTAGGTGGCCGTGTGTCTCTGGAGGGTGGGTGCTTCCTCCCCAGATCCTCAGGAGAATGGCATCAAGAGTTCACCTGACAGGAGACCTAGAGGCTCCTTTCTGCTCCCTGACCACCTGGGCTTCTCTGGGACCTTTCTTGTGGTCTGGAGGAGTGGTGGGCCTAAGGACACTCTGTGTTCTGGGATCCAGAGCTGAGACAGCTGGACCCTGCGATTTCTCTCATGCCTGCCCCTTGAGCTTAGGCTGATTGCTCCGTGGAACTTGAGGTCCTTGGCAGAGTGTTGTTCCCATCGACAGGCAGTGGACTGGCAACTAGGAATGAACTTGGGAGGAGGATAGCAAGGCAAGGAGACAGGCCTGTCAGGGGTGAGAAGCTGGGGGTTGTACCTGAAAGTTTTGGCTTTCAATCAGGCCACGGCCAAGGAGGAATGTAAGTAGAATGCCATTGAACAGAGGAGACTTCCTGCCCAGGGCAGGCCATTCCTGAGGCATCAGAGGACCCAGGCCATAGCCATCTACCCCATTGCCTTGAGTCTCTTCAACTCAGCAACACCTGTCCTGGGCTAATCGCTTAGCAGCACCTATCCTGGGCTAACTGCTCACTGTTATAGTCGTGGTAGGCAGAGTTTGAAGTAAAGCAGATAGAACCCCTCCATCCCTGGAGCTCTTTCTCGAAGAGGAGGGGAGCAGAGGCAGTTCCACTGAGCCTCCCAGCCGGCATGCTCTGCGGGGCTGAATTGGGAGAATGTGATTTCACCGAGACAGTACATCCAGACTTGAACATTTTTCTTGCTTGACTATGCATGAGGGTGGCCACACTTCCTCCATAGTTGGTGTACTACTAGGCAGCACCAGCCTGCCCCTAAATGGCAGCCATGATCATTGTTCTCTCACGAGTTCTGCCGTCATCAATGTTCTGATGACGCCCAATACGTGAGACATGCCTGTGTGTAGCTCCTCCACTGACTGTCCGCTCTTTCCCACAGACTTATGTGATGGGCAGTGCAGAGTCCTCATAATTCTCCCAGGAAGTTTTAACAGCAAAATGGTACACTCTTTCCATCTAAGAAGCAAGATGTTCCTTCCTCCATGAACAAGTGTATCAGACACACCCAGAGATGTTACCTGTGTGAAGTTCTATAGACACACACATCTTAACTCTTACTGAACAACGGTCTACACGGGGATTTGCTGGTGACAGGGCACAGCTGCGGAGAGGAATGAAACAAAGGAGCGGAAGATTTGAGCCTGGAGAAGCTGTGCAGATGAGGAATCTTGGGGGGAGAAGCTGTGTAGATGAGGAATCGGGGGGCCCCAGAGGAGACAAACCTGTAACAAACATCCAGTGACAACCCAGCCTCTCAGCAG